>NW_009602354.1:0-58595 GCF_000690535.1 Cariama cristata | reverse complement strand
TGTATGCAATGCGTTGCCGCTTGCTATAGGTGACCCTGCTTTGGCAGGGTCGTTAGACTAGATGATCTCCAGAGGTCCCTTCCAACTTTGACCGTTCTGTGACTTAGATGCATCAGCACAGCTCACTTCAGCTCAGAGTTAGTCAACCTGTATAACAACTATTCACCTTAATGACATTCTTGGGGGCAAATAATCCAAGGTGTTTAGGTACCTGGAAATCAGATGCAGTATCCCCAGTAAGTGGAAGTATGTTACAGTTCAATTGCAAAGGCATTTGAGTGAGTTATAAAGAGAAAAACACGCAGCAGAGATTATGTAAATGATACTTTATTTTTTTTCCCACAGAAGCCCTGAGGACAGGAATAGAAAACTTCCAGCAGAAATGTCACACAGATAGTTTAGCAACTAATATGTTTTAAAAAGCAGTGAGCTCAGAGACCTCCAAATTTGTAAACTGTAAATAGTGACACACAAAGAAGTGTGATGTATCTAAAAAGTAGACTGATTTATTTTGAACTTAAAAGGATTTCTATTTAATGAAGGTATGCTGGATCTTTGGAGATAGATGCCTTTTTAAAGATTTTCCTCCAGCAGAGCTACAGATAAACCCAGGAAATGGAGAAAGCTCCCCAAATCCTCTGAATTATATCTGACCAGGTCTAATGAGAATACCCAAGTGGCAAAATTCAAGACTTGTTCTGTGTATATATGCTGCATTGCCCTTGTAGAGAAATCATTTGATCAACTGAGGCAATAATTAACACGGGAGGGGAAGCATGGGTTTCTCAAACACTGGACGAAGGGAAGATGCATGCTGGTAAGAGGTTAGGCTAGCATAAAGGCAGTGCTACAGAGGATGTGTATTTAACACATTCTATGTCAATGGTCTTCCTTGCTTCAAGGCAGAAACAGGAAGAAAAAAATTCATAACCAACTAGGTATATTCCCCACATGACAAGGAAAGTTCTTGCAACAAAACCAAAGAAAAAAAGTAGAAGAGCTTTAAAAAAGGTTATCACTAACCTGGCCCGAAGTCCATGCACCTGTGTCTGAGTTAGCCATCTCCAAGTCACTTGCTGGGAAACCTTAATTCTGCAAATTCTCTTTCTGCATGAAAGATCACTCTAGAAAAACACTTTTTTGCATGCATGTGTGTTTTTAACTAAAGAAAGGAGGAGAACATATAGATCATACAACATGATCAGGTTTAACTGGCAGATTGGACACTTGGGTCCAGATGGGAAGTTTCAACTGATGTGACTGAGTAGCATCATAATCGAGTGTTACTTACTAAGCATATTTTTTTTTCTTACAGATTTCTACAATTTCCCTTTCCAATCTCCGTCTTTAGGCTTTCTTTTTCTATTTTACTAAAGGCCCAAAATGGGAAGTCCATGGGGTAAAGTGCTCCTATTCTTTTCTGGATTTTTTCTAGTGCTGACATCTCATGTCCACAGCAAAGAAGAAGGGTTAAGTGATACTGCACAATATAAAATCCCCACTCTTTTTACAGGGAGGAGACAAAACATGCCTTATAAATGAACACCTTCAGTCTGTGCAGGTTCAAGAATCTCTGGAATAGTGGCACAATGACCTTTGTGGCTCTTTTGAATGTTAATCTCCCAGATCAAAGAGTTTCATTTAGACTATCCTGGGATCGCAGCATCCAACGGTCTACATTACCTTCAAATGAGCAGAGTTTTGTTGTTGTTAGCTTTGTTTGTTTTCATTTTTTTGTGTGTGTCTTTGTCCTTAATAAGAAATGAAATCAGTTTAGCAGCTGATTCAACTGACCTGGTGACAAAATTGGTTTGTCCTTGTCTACACTTTCAGCTGAAGCCTTCACTGCCAGGTTAGCTAGACTGAAAGCAGAAGTGGTTTGCTTTCCAGTGCGGTAGATATCTTTTGAAATTCTAGCTCTTTATTATTTTATTTCTCATAGTTTAGAAGTACGTCTTCTAAATACCTGCATTGAAGAAGAAAATGTCTTGCAAACTGCAGAGTTCCTACAAGATAAACTATCAAAATTCAGCAATAATTGCTTTCTAAGCACGACTTGTGCAAGTCAAAAGGTATTTGGCAGAACTGTAAATGAGCTTTTGTCCGAGGTTTTCATAAGCTACACCAAGAAGTTTAAAATTTTCTCTTTTTTTAATGCTTATAGTTTCTTGATGCATGAGGAAACACCAACAGGTGAGTGACTAAGCCAGTGCTGTAGAGAATCCAT
Source organism: Cariama cristata (assembly GCF_000690535.1). Lineage (NCBI taxonomy): Eukaryota > Metazoa > Chordata > Aves > Cariamiformes > Cariamidae > Cariama > Cariama cristata. The sequence goes on along the minus strand of NW_009602354.1, from coordinate 56,368 downwards.
TCTAATTTGTACTCAGTATTTTGTTGAATACTTCTGCAGTTCACTTTGAAATTGATTGTCAAACACCCTATCCTCCCTGATACTCTGGATTTCCTTCACTCACAAAGCTGTACAAAACCTTGCAAGAGCACAACTGGTCAATGTTTGGTTTACTCTGCTTAAGGCAGCTGACTATAGCCAGCAAAGCAGGCTTGGGAGATCTGGTTAAGCACCCAGCCAACAACAACAAATCACTTTGGCTCCAGCTGCTTGATCTCAGTATACATGTTAACTCTCTGGAGTTAGAAGAGTCCAAATGCTTGTGTTTATATCTGGATCCTTAGACGCACTCTCAGGCTTGAGCCTGATGTAATTTTAACTGACTCAAGCCAGGCAGTTCACTAGTACAGTATGCCACTTGAACAATTTTTAAAACCTCTTACTTTCACTTTGTACTGGAGTTTTTTGGTATCAGTTAAACTGCAGCATATTTTGAGTATCGCTACAAGCTTTCACAACTTGCTTTCCAGATGCAGTTCTGAAAGATGCTGGAATACCATTTTGGGGAAGATAAGAAGCAGACCAGGATGACCTTTGGCACTTCAGCTTCTCCACTGGTGCCACAGCTACCAATTTTGAATTAGTTCCTGGATTTCAGTTTCCTGAAATCAGGCTTTACTCCATTCATTATCCGAAGGCATCAGTTGATTGAGTGGTTTTTTTTTTTTTAGCGTGTACACAGGAGGTCTTTAGAGGTACTGCAGGAGCCACTCTGCTGCTTGATGTGGTACGCTTTCTAGAATAGTAGGCTGAGCAAATACTCTGTGCCTTGCCAGCTCTGGTAGAAGTCTAATTGTTTCTAAGGCATCTTTTTCTCTGAAGGCATGAAAGTGGAGGAAAATGACAACACACACCTTGGCAAAGGAGGTATAAATTATATGAGTCCTTTAAGAATGAAAAAAAAAAAAAACTCAAAACCTGAACATTTTACCCAGAGTATATACACATAAAACATGCCCTATTTCATGTACATTTCAAATAATTATCAGCTTGTTAAATGCATTCTATTCTATACCACCACATCTTTGCCAAAAATCCATGTTCATTATCAAATAAATTAAAGTTGAAAACAATTTAAAAAATTACCCCAGTAAAAATGCACCTAGCACAGTATTTTGGTGTAAATATGAAGATCTGTGATAAAGGTTTTGTGCAGTTCCACTCTTGTAATAAAATGAAGGGCAAAGAAGATTAATAATTTAATTCAGTGCATAGTTAAACTGGTTGGCAAACTTCTCGTGTTTTCTTCGGTCGGCTTGGTTCATTGCTTTCACCACCCGTTTCATAGCACCTCTGAAAGAGAAAAAAAATAAAACCAGTTATGTTGTTGATTCTACACAATCTCAGACAATGTTTATGAACGTTGGGGGAAAAAAATGAACTATGATTAATCACTAGCAGGCTTCTGAACACTGCACTGATGAGGCTGAACAAATTTGTCTTGTTAACTAAATTAGCTGCAGCAATACAAATAGTTTAATTCGGCAATGATTTTATTAACAGGAGTAAACAAATTAAAGTCTTTCAGCTTAATGGCTGTGCATTCTACCCTCCTAGCATTATTTCTGATAGTCACACATAGCAAGTTTGATTTTTCAAAAGCTCCTAACTGCTCTCAGGGAAAAAAATAACTAAAAGTATCAAACAGGATCTAAAAAAACCTAACACTCAGCAACCCTTATGAAATCCAACCTGCAGAATCTAGAATCTTTTTGTGAGGGAAGGGCTTGCTGTTCAATTCATGTAACTATAACTCATTTAGCAACTTTTCCTTTCATCAGTTACTAAAAACCCATTTCATCAGCTGTGGGCAGAGTAAGACTCTCTTGCTCACACCAGCAGCATCCCTGTTCCTGAGCAGCAACTATTTAATCCACAAGCACAACACTAGTTTAGGAAAACACCAGAGATTGTCATGTGTCTCTATGCAGAGAGACAGATTGCTGCTGCGGAATAGCTAAGTGCTTAGAGTTTAGCATAGTCAGAACAGTAGGTCCACTATCTTCTTCTAATATTAAGTGGAACGGGATCTCTGCTACCTCACGATGGGCAAGTATTCGAGCACTCTGCAGTGCCTGCCGTGCTTGAAGAAGGCTCTAGAGTGTTCTTCAGGTTCAAAAAGGAAATAAAGGAATGAACTTTGAAGCTCTTACGCTCTCTGGTACTCCTAAATCTGATGAGGGTTTGCCCCCATGTTGCTGCTTTTTATTTGCTGCTATTGTTTCCCCCCAGTAAAGATGATGCCCAGCGATCTCTCTTCTTTTGGGAGTGACTGCTATGTTTTTGAACTGGGTGAATGAACACACCCGCATTTCCCCCCCACCTCCACAAATTTTTCAGTGAAGATCATGCAGCTGAGATTTTGAGGGTGAGGAAAATGATGCCTAGATAGCAAGAACAGGAGCAGGAGATGCTCATAAAAGGCACAGAGAGAGGAGGCCTATATATCATTTAACTGGTAAGGCGGAGGAATGGGTTCATGATTCCAGAAGGGTAAGAAAGCAGAAGGAAGGCAGTAGCAGAAGTCAAGAGAATGCTCTGTTGCCTATATCTGCCCTCACAGAAACTTAAGGGAGCTGTTGTGCACAGCTGAGTGCATCTTGCCTAGGGAATTCTGTTCTTCATCAGATCCAGCGTTCCCATTTTTATGGGTTACTTTGTGCTAGAGGTACCCAAAACCTCAGAAATCTGAGGCTGATATTTGCAGGTGTGCTTAGAAGTCACCGTGCCTCTATTTATGAAGAAGGAAGTTATCTCCTAACACACCTCTGTAAAGACCTGGACGCTCTGCCAACATGGGAGGTTTATCAGCTAAGGGCTTGGTTTGAGGGACTATGCCCTATTTCAGAACATGGCACTGACTGATGTCTCCTTTGATTTCTACATCAGAAATGCAGTCGGTAAGTTCCATCACACAAAGGGGGTGTTGGTGGACAGCCAGCTGAACATGAGTCAGCAGTGTGCCCAGGTGGCCAAGAAGGCCAATGGCATCCTGGCCTGTATCAGGAATAGTGTGGCCAGCAGGACTAGGGAAGTGATCATCCCCCTGTACTCGGCACTCCAGAGGCCACACCTTGAGTACTGTGTTCAGTTGTGGGCCCCTCACTACAAGAAAGACCTTGAGGTTCTGGAGAGCACCCAGAGAAGGGCAACAAAGCTGGTGAAGGTTCTGGAGCACAAGTCTTAATGAGGAGCGGCTGAGGGAGCTGGGGTTGTTTGTCCTGGTGAAGAGATGGCTGAGGGGAGACCTGATCGCTCTCTACAACGACCTGAAAGGAGGTTGCAGCGAAATGGGGGTTGGCCTCTTCTCCCAGGCAACTAGTGACAGGACAAGAGGGCGTAGTCTGAAACTGCACCAGGGGAAGTTCAGGTTAGACATTAGGAGGCATTTCTTCACAGAAAGGGTTGTCAGGCACTGGAATGGGCTGCCCAGGGAGGTGGTGGAGTCACCCACCCTTGGAGGCGTTTAAGAAAAGGCTGGAGGTGGCACTTAGTGCCATGGTCTAGTTGACATGGGGGTGTTAGGACAAAGGTTGGACTTCATGATCCCAGAGGTCTCTTCCAACCAAATCAATTCTGTGATTCTGTTTCAAGTCCAGTGCTGTTAGACTCTACATTGTCACAGTCTGCCTTTATCACTTCTGAGGATGCTGTAGGCTGTGCAGTAAAATGAAGACGAGACATCCACCTGGTAGAGTGCACCTGCTTTTTTCAGGATCAGGCCCTACACACTATGCCAGCTCTGCTCCTGTGCTTATCTCCGGGAGGCAAGTTGACTTCTGTTTTAGCTAACTGCTCTCCATAACGGCTTAATGTCAAAAGCCATTTTGAAACATCTGAAAACAGAGGATACTTCTTAATAATGCTTCCAAATGGTGAGATTAAAGATTTTCTCAGCAGCAACTGTAATGAAAACCAACGTTCTGAAAAAACACCTTGGAAGAGGTATACTTTTAACAAAATTCTGCCAATAAAGCTACCAGGGTAAGGAAAATGTGGTCACGGTTTTGCACTTCAAATATTGCCTAATTGGTAGGAGAAAAGTGAGCCTTTAGCAGTGCAGAGCGGCCTTGACACTTTCATGTCATGTAGGTTTTACATTAGCACCACTGGATTGTGTGATACTGTAAATGAAATGAGATCCCACTTTGATGATCTGTGTGCAATTTCACTTAACTTTATTGGCAGACTAGAGCCTGGGTTTATCACCTATACATTTCAAGTAATTTGGGGTTGTTATAAGGAGCCAAGGTTATCATCTTGTTTAGTGCTGCAAAGCATGAAACCTATTAAAACATGACAGGTTTGATTCCCTATGCCTGGCACTAACACACACTCAAAATCATTAGCAGAAACCACAGTAAACCAAACCCAGTTTTTTAAATTTATTTTGTTAAAGCTGATATGGAATTCTGATCATTAGAACTGTATGTCTCTGACTTCTAACTAAGATCAGATGACATGAGAATTTCACAGAAAACATGCTATTTTTATAACAAAAAGCAATGTGGATTTGGCTTTGTTATTATAACCATCATATCAGAAAAGGGAAAATAGAGTTTAAACAAGTATCATGCCTTGGATGCTGTTCAACTTTCCCAGTACGTTTAGAGAATAACCCACCATTAATGATTTTCTAATAATAATTTTGCTTTTTTGATTTAACAACTTTCCACTTTTCACTTTCCTTTGACTACTTCATTTTTGACATGTGAAACTCTTTAAATAGCTGCAGCTGCTTCCCATTTGATAAAGACCAGAGCATACTTAGGCAAATTTATGTTGCAGGCACATCCAACCAAGACTATATATCAGAAGCGGCATAACAGGCTGGACATATGGAGCTACTATACATTATAAAACCCATTCGGCTTGGTAGGCTCCCACCTCTATCTGAGCTAGCGTGTCTGCTTTAAATTTAACTCGCCTATGTCTACATAAGTCATGGACACACACCTTTGTTCGACATGTCTAAACGCCAATGCCATCGAGTTTCTTCTCAAGCTAAATGTAGGCCAAGAGCTACCGTTTCTACATGTGCTGGGAAGAACGGGAGATGTATAGAAACAGCACCATCGCGGGAGGAATACTGTGTCCATGTGTCTCTGGTACAGGGAATAACCATCTCCAAACTCTTACACTGAAAAGAGACCTACAGTAGGTTCCAGTCCTCGATATTTACAAAAGACAGCAGGGGTTAAAAGTGAACAAGGACCATAATACAAGGATCCCAATATTTTTCTTGATCAATTGAATGCATTCTCAGTAAAGGAGGAGGAAAATGCAACAGCAGTGTGTCACTGAATAATACACAGGAAGGGATCACTGTGTACGTACTGGATTCAAAGGCACTGCATCAGGCCCAGCTAGCAATTTAGTACACCCAAGAGTGAGAGAAAATACACAGGAAGCCCAGGCAGCAGCCATGGGAAGGTCTCTGAGGATACACCAGAGGCTCGAGGGCAACCGTCAAGACACTGCTACACATTAAAAGCCAAGGGTTTTTGACAGATCCTTTTATTAACTGAAGTTCTGCTCAGGACAGCCCATCTTAGGCTTTCAAAAGGAAAAACTTTTCACTCCGTCTCCTCTACTACAGTGTGTCTGATGCTGTAAGTTGTATCACTGCAGTTCTTCCCAGATCCAGTACTATTTGCACACATAAAGTAGCATTCATCTGATTAATAAATGATCATCCAGAGAAGCCACTACAGCGATTAAAGGATTTAAAAAAAAAAATTGAGAAGGATGAAAAAAATATCTTTCATAAGGAAACTTGTACGTTAGCTGAAAATCATTATCAGAGAAATAACTTTGGTCACCAGTATGTGACACTCTTTACCATCCAGGATACAGAAGGCACCCCTGCTCTGCTGTTAGCTAAGAAAGTTGTTTAGTAAGTGCATGCTAATGTTGGAACAACATGAAACAGCAATTTAACAGGCTTTAGAGAACGTAAGCATCTTACTTATTGAAGACTTTCTTCTCAAGCCGGGAACGAGAAGTGTTAGCCTGCTGCTTCAGGTCTGTCAGATTTGGATATTTTTTCTTCTTCCCTTTCTTTTTTCCTCCTTTTCCATTATTTTTGGAGGAACCAAGATCCACTCCTGTAGCTGCTTCAACTTCTCTCATGAATTCTGGATCTCGCCACTCTGTTTAAAAGAAAACGCATTTACTGTGAAACTCCAAACCCATGTAGAATTTGCAGTTTCCTAAGGTACAGGTTTTTGTCATTGCTAGGCAAGGACAGTCACTGTGCTGTAAGTTATATACACAAAGGAAGGGGAGGATAAAGCAGTTAGCCAAAACGACAGATCTTGATGAAAAAGCTCTGCCAATCTGGGATTAGTATCTGTTATTAGCTGCTGTAGATAAAACTGTTCTGTAGGAACACTTAAGTTTTCACAGTAGTACAGGTGCAAAATTCCAAGGAAACTATTCCATATGGGAGAGGTGACAAACTCAGTGATTATTATTCAGAAATTGAACAAAATGCCAACAATGTAGCTGAGGAACTGATCTCCAGAAATAAATTCTGAAGAAGCTTAAAAATAAACCTAAAAAAATTGAGTATGTCAACTTTTGAGTAGACTAAGGGTGACAACATTATAACTTTTCTGCATTAATCAATCATATTTGCTTCAAAACATGAAGTGGTATCTGACACCTAAATATCATTCTTGAATAAGACAACAAGACCCTGTTGCTATGAGTGCAATTTTGCATCTGAAAAATATACTACTTTTAAAGTGTCCCACACTTCCTCAGCTTAATTATCTAAATTATCTTCTCTTGACAATAGCACAAGAGTTAACTTATCTCATCAAAAAACTTGTTTTACAGTTCTATCAAAAGCCTAATGCTTCAGAATCCAACTATACACTGTAAACGGATTGTGATCATAGATGCCACCACAGGAAAAGTCATGAGCAATTTAGACTGCAAACTCTGAGGAAGCCGTGGTCTTTCACCTTTAGTGTAGAGCCTTGCATATCAGAATGAGGTAATGTGGTACAAAGCAGAAAGTAAAAACGTGGCTAGAGGATGGGTATCTTCCAGGGGAAATTTAGAAAAATGGCATTGCATTATAAAGACTTTGAGGATACGGGTTGGAAAAAAATGTAGCAAGTACCAGTTCAGAGAGTATCATGGTCCAAACTCCGTACAAATATCATAATTCTGTATTTGAACAACCAGTAATTGCCAGTCATTTGTCATAGTTTCCTGTATGCCAGTCACCCTTTCTTGCCTGCAGAAATTGTGACACTAAATGTCTACTATCCTTACTTAATGCCTGTGTAGATATAGAAAAATAAGCAGTCCTAAAATGACTGTACAATTTCACTTCTACAACAAGATGGTCACTGAGTGTTGCAAACATTGGTAACAACATTTCAGGAAGGTCAGAGGCAACGTCCTCACTTAAGAACACAGTGTTTAGGAATATCAGAGCAATTTTCCAAGGAAAGGTTAGATCTAATCCACTACGATATGTGAAAGCAAAGACTGATTAAAATCCAACACGTCAAAAAGCATGAGGAAAATGAAGCTGTGCAAAAACTGAGCAGGAGAAGTATAGAGGGAGAAAATAGAACACATATACTTGATAGATCATAAGACCTCACAGGCTTGCTTTTTTTTTTTTTAAAGTGAAGGAATACAGAACAGCACAATTCAGATACAGAAACGATTAATCCAAGATTAAGGAAAACTGTCTAAACAGTTTATCTCCCAGTAATAAGAAGGCGTCACAGTTTAGGAACCCAGTGAATGGAGCAATTGTTTAAACACAACGAAAAAATGCCGGCATCCAGTAGAGATGAAATGAGCATTTGAGGAAAATGAAGGAGCAATTTAAAAGCCTTTGAGAAAAATCAATAGAATGCCAGGGAAGAGCAGCCTTTTTGAGCATTGATGGGCCCCTAAAGCTCTTCATACATTGTTACTGAGTTTAGCAGCAGGGAAAAGAAAATTACACAGTTTGCAAGGGTAGGCGGGAATCAATACTGTAGTTAGTAAAGAGATGCTATTTCACATCTGACTGGCCAGCGGCCTGCCTTCACCAGCCTGTCCTGATACCTGTTTGTTAACAAGTCACTAAGGGCTGAAAAACCAGATACTCTTCAGGGTTGACACAAAAAATAGGCACTTAATTTGCTCCTGTGTGTGAACTATTGGAAAAGGATGAACACTGCAGATTAGCAGGTCAGCGTAATCCCACCTGATTCATTGTTTCAGGACTGAAGAGCCCAAAGCACCATTTTGTGGACATTAGCTAGAGTTTAAAATTTTGTACTAAGTTAAAAAGTGATCCATAATAACAATGACAGTGTTGTCAAAATCTAGTCATTATCACACAAACTGTATTACTTTCCCATAACTGTATTCCCCTTCAATCACACAAAGGTGAAAATAAAGCTACCATCCAGCAGGGAAAAGCTGCAGGAAGAATTTTGGTGCAATTTAACCATACAACTAATGCCCAAATTGTAATGTTTTTGCAAAATTTTTCAAACTGTCATCCTTAGCAAACGATGTTGTCAATCATAAGACCAAAACACTTACTGTACAGAGTGGGTTCCCAGTTGTCTATTTTCCATAGCAGCACTGCTCAGACCTGCTTAAAGTCCTTTGTAAAAACAACAAAAACCCCAAACCCCAATGCAAACCAACCAAACACTCCCCCCCAAAACCACAAAACTAAAACAAACAAAAGACCATTTTAAAAGGTTGATGAAAATATTACAAGACAAACATAAAAACAATGAGGCACAGAAAAAAAGAAAGCAACAAAAACCAGTGGATAAAAGTATTTTAGTGACTTCTGGTATATGTATGGGTTTAGAAACCTGTAAGATTTTGTCCAATAAATTAAGTGCCGTAGCTTGTTCAAAATCTCCCTAGACAGACGGGATGGACCTTTGTATGACATCTCAGCTTAACAACGGCACTCGATAATGCAACGCAGCAATGTCAACACTGGTTTGGGACTAACATACACATCCTTGTGGGCCAGAGGTGAGAAGCCTCTAACAACAGCAAGCTGACACTGTAATAAAAATAAATATTATGTCTAGCCTCAAGCAATGGCAATTTCACAGGAGAAGAAGAAAAAAAAAAATCAATATTTTTCAGTGCAAGTGATTTTTATACCAGAGTATTAGTTTCTTGTTTGAAAACAGTCCCTCAAGAACATGTACTAGTTTAATTTGCTAGTTTTAATTTGTCATAACTAAGTTGGGACCTTTCCTTTTTAGCACAACATCCACACCCTTACCCTGGTTTCACTGTGACAGTCTATCTGTGCCCATGCTGTTGGCTGGATGCCAGCTTAGAGCACTTCACTCTACCTGGACAAGGATGGAAACTGCGTGCAAACATAGCATTTCTTGTCACATGCAAATACCAGAAGGTGTTCAGTAATTGCTGCATTTGTGTGGTGCTGGTAACGGCCAAGCACAGTCACTCAACGATGGCCAAATCAGTATTAAAGGAAACTGGGTGGATCAGTCATATGTTTAAGTGTACATCCATTTGACATAGAGCTATTTGGACAACAGATCAACAACTGTTTGTCATGCTCTGAAGAGGTTCCATGGAAGGTTCAGTAGCCTCATTAATAACATATACGTAACTGTGAAACTGGTGAAATACTGAGTCAGTCAGAGCTAGAGAGAGAACTAACTTCTTAAAGGGAGTATATTATGAGATATCAAAATGATAATGCCTCTGGGTAAGTTTAGTTAGAATGCAGAATACTCACCTAGAATAAATAGTTTAAAACAGAAAACTAAGACCTGCTGGAAGAAGGCAGATTAAATAAAGGCTTTGAAAACAAACCTGTCCTCTCCAATTATACACTATGTCTCTGCTGGATAGATTCCTCTCTCCCATCTTCCTTTGCAGTCCATCAACTTCCAGTAGCTTCCTGGTTGCAATCCCCCCAGCACTCTATGAAAATCTACCTTCTGTCCATCACTAATGAGGTTCAGTTGTACCATTGCAAAAAAAAAAAAATAAAAAAATCTCTCTTATTCCCCTTGGAAGTCTTCCTGCTAGTGTATTCATTGCTTGCTGTCTTTCTCATTGCCTGCATTCCTTACCTAGCAGTCCAGAGCTTTAACCTGGCTAAAAATGCCCAAATAATCTTGGGGAAGGATGAGCCTTCCCTCCACACCTGACAGCAGCAGCCAGCATGCAAGGAGAAGGCCATTACTTTTGTTGCCCACGCTCACCGTTCAAAAACAAAATCCAGACTGTTGCATAGTAACATGGAAACAATTAAATAGCACAGGTCTGCCTGCTCCCATCCTCAAGCCCATCACAAACATCATGCCTATCAGAACATCCAGACTAGTTATAATGCTAACAAAGCAAAGCCCAAGGTGAGGGCTTCCCTAGTTCAGAGTATTTTATAGCGGTTCTGCACAGATGCACAGCGTAACAAGACCAAGAATTCTCCTTCTAAAACACAAGTAGCAAGTGAGTAGATATAGGAAATACAGAATATGATAGATATGAATAGATATAGGAAAAACAAGTTCCTGCACCATGACAAAAACCCACTCTGTCAATATTTGTGGTAACATACATTACATAAGTCACAACTGTTAGGGTCCAGCAAGACTAGATGACTTCTTTTCAGAAGCACGGGAACAGTTATCATCTAGCATTTCTCAGTAAATAGATTTAATTGTCCTTAATAAACACGTTCCTTAAGATAAAGGCTATAATTCATCTGTCTGTGAAGCGCTAGGAACATTATGATAACTATTGGAAATAAAGTACAAATGTAATGTTAACCTTGTTCTGTGTACACATGCATCCATATTTACCACATAAGCAAGAATCACCGCAAATGATCTGTAAATTAAAATCAACAGGAATTTAAATGAGAGAATGTGGTTAGGAGTAAAACAGAAATATGATCCAGTTCTGTGGATCTCAAGCTGTGCCTTAGCAACAAAAGAATTGGCTCTCTTCCTCCATATAGCCCATTTCATTTACTGTCCAACTGCATACTGAGGTTGTTGTCCAACTTGTATCTACATTGTACTGCATACAGCTACACTGTAGACACAATATATGAATAGATACACTGTAGATACAATATATACAATTATTGCAGTTTATAAATACATTGCAGATATTGTATATATTGTATACAATATATACACAAACATATATACAATAAAGATACTTATGCTTACATTTAAAGCTTATCTCCCATCTCTGCCTTTTTTTTTTTTTTTTAGATGCTATGCAGGCACAAACCTGGCTGAGCTGCTTGCTTCTCAAACCGCATCTTTTCTTCTCTGGCTCTGTCCTCCATGTTAATGGGAATCCCAGATTCATCCCGAGGAATTATCTTTCCGTGGAAAGGGCACTTCAGAAAGAATGGAGGGGCAGGGCGGGGGACAGGATGACAACAATAAAAAAAAAAGTCTCAAAACTTCTGAATGAAAAAAAAATGCTTACATGTTATTCAACATAGCTTAAAGTGAAACACTGGAATCAATCAACGAAACTCTACACTTGATTCCCAGTCCCCCTCAGAAAGCATCAGGATCCCATAAACATCACATGTTTAATATGTTCAAAATCTCAAAAGAAATAAGCTCTTTGAGATATGAATATCCAATTTCAAGAGGTCAGGTAGCATATCCTGTCAAGTCTGGAACAAGGGCACCAATGCTGTATCATATGTTGTTGTTTACGCGATATCCCTGTCCTGTAACAATCCCATTTAAAGTATTTTACTGCACTCAGACCCTTCAACCTCGCATAACACAGGAAGAACAGGGATGTTGCAACAAAGTATTTAAGAAAAGTATTTCTGCTCAATAAGGCTCATAATTTGAGGCTGTGTAGGATTTAGCTTTCATAAAACCTAATTTGTAAACAAAATCTCTTTCCCCCTCAAATACCCAAGCTTCTAAAAACAATTAATATCAAATATGCCTCTAAATGAGGAAAACTTTTGAGCAACCAGCTGTCTGTGCTTTACTGCCAGGTACTCATATATCACAGCAATAAATAAAACACAAATACCTATGATGAATTGCAAAAATATTTGAGAGTTCCTCAAATGTTTACTGCTTCCTTACAAAAAGGATGCTTCCCTTATGAAGCACATATTAACAGCAAACTTCTCCAGACACAATTTCCTTTCACTCCCTTGAGCTATATTTACAATGCAAAATAAACTTTTATGGACATGTTTTAATGAGATCTTCTCCATATAGCACATATCCTGGAAGATATGTAACTTGGTGCCCACCTTAATCCGATCTTGTCTTTCACACAGACTTCCATCAGGCATTGGTGCTCGACATTTATGTTTCACTGGTTCAAACTTGCCAGCAAATGTTATATATCTAGTTTTTAACATTTCAGTTATTTCTTTATTTTCCACCTCTTCCTCTACTTCACTGGGTGCCCAAAATCGATGCTCAGAAGTAAATCTGGGAAAACAACGAATGAAAATTATTCACAGACAAAGCTGTAAGAAAGCACATAAAGATGCCAGTATCATCCTGTGGTAAATTTATATGTAAAAGGAAGGGCAGCTTTACCAGTGAATTAGACAAACCTAGGAATCTACCGTTCTTTCTTCTGACTTCTATATTATGAAGATGTTTTTAAAATATCACCCAAGCCTGCCTAGTACTGATGAGAAATCAGTAACCTGCTAACCTATTACAAGTCTCAGCTCTAGTTCATGATCTGACATTTAGAGTCGGCTATCCGATACCGAGTTTCAGTGACTTTGTAATTCTGTAGTTAACATTCTTCATAACAAAATATTCCTATTTCTACAAACACAGAAGACAGATCAGGGAGGAAACAGTTTGATCTTAACTTGTCTGATCTTATTCCTGGTAGCTGTACTCCTGTAGCAGCAGAGAAGCAGGAGCTGAAATCAGAGTATGTTGTAATATACTGAGATCAAGGAAGAGGGCAAACTATCAGCTGAGCCTTATAGAGATTCTTTCTTCCAGGTTCTCCTATACAGTGTCCATAAATCGGAGAAACTTATTGGGTGTTCCTCCTGGAAATTAAGATAATCCATTAAAAATCTATTTTAAAATTAGAAATCTTGCCTATATTTGCAGACACATATAGGCAAACATACAAAGAAGATTAGTACCATGTCAGTGGATGTGGGGAGTGGGACAGAAGGGGTAGAGAAGGACCCTTGAGTGATGTAGCATTTTCAAATTTTCTCAGCACTATTCATATCACTTCATTTTAGCCACCCTAGGCTGCCAATAGTCCATAATGAGAAACAGGCAACCCCAGAGAGTAATTACCTGATTCATTTTAGATGTTAATCTTAGGGATGCAATGACTGTCCCTCTGATGGTAAATGTTTCTTTCTCCTAATCATGAAAAGAAATTAGGGTGACCAGCTTAAGCTTAGATATCTAACTAAAATATCTGAAGTTAAGCAACAATCCCATCCCAAATTTAAGGAAATACGAAGTTAGAGAAAAAAATACAGCTAAACTAAACAAAAAAAATTCCAGCCTGCACATCTGCTGCTTATTACAAGCAAAATGGAGATATCTAGATGACAGATGTCTTGATAAGGGCTTAAAATTCATAAAGGACATTTTGCAATCCCTTTCTTCCACATAGCTCTCCCACCCAGTCAGTCCCAGACTGATTTGAGAGGATTTTTCTATCCATATCTAAATTCCTTTTACTCATTAATAGCCTTGGATGTCATTCCTACTTCTGAGACTGTTTCCTGTAGACTGCAGAGCTGTACATACGTGAACACTGGCTTGACTAAACACAACAATCTCAATTCAGCAAAGCACATAAGCCAATACTTAAAGAATTACTTTAGTAGGCCTGAAGAGTTTTGATGAATTTTATCTAAGCAAGTTTTCAGCAGATGACAAGATAAAAAGTGGAGGAAATTATCTGACCGTAGCAACCTACAACATATTTAGCTGCTGGTTTTACTGCAATAGTTGACCATTTAAAACTATGTAAAGAGATTAGAACTAGGTTAAAAAAGGGGATTAAGCAATTTCAAAGCCATTCTACAATTTGCCAAATCAACAGAAAAAAAATGTTCAACCAGTAAAATCCTTGTTAAAGAGATTCATGCTATCCAAGAATTTCTTCATCAAAAATACCCCGCTAGTGCCAGAAAAATTCTAATGTGCCATAAACCACAAATAAGTCTTTTGGTAAATTAAGGGATAAAGGCAAAAGAGTTATAGTGGAGACTAGTTCAACATTAAACATAATAATAGTTTCCACAATTTTTGGCTAAAAAAAAGTTTTCAATCACACAATTCTGCAAACTATAGCCTAAACAAAAAAGCTCCAAGAATCTTTATAATATACCAATATGACCTTAGTCAAGCATTCGAATGGTACAGTATTTTAGCTTCAGAAATTGTGTGGCAAGATTGTATGACAGATAGTAAATAAGAGAATTAAATACATTTATGATTTGCTTAGTTTTAACACAATCCTGAAAACAAGACTGACTGCTAGCTCTATGTTACTAACCTCACAGACACAAGGAGGTGAAAGCATTCCTTAAAAGACGCCATACAGGATCCCTATGCGCAAGTTAGCCTTACAGAATCTCTTAGTAATATTCTAGTGTCCTTTGGTAGCCTGAACTCCCCTCTTCCTCTAAATGATCAAATTACAGTTACATGAGAATGAAGGAGCATTTAACAGTTCTGCATGCCAACATTTCCAATTAGGAAAAAAGTTCTATTTAATATTTTTTCCACCCCACTGCCTGTTCCCCCCCAAATCCGCATGCAACAAATACCAAGGAAATTAAAATCATGTTTTACTCTATTTATCATTGATCAGTATTTGGGAACAGGACTTAAAATAGCCTGACTCCTACACAGATATTCATAAATATTATTGTTTACTGCAAGCATGTAACTTATTTTCTCCCAGCATGACTTACAAGCAGGTGAGAAAAGAACAAAGCAGTGCTAATTCCCAAAGTTTTCTGATTCCATGCTGTTGTAATGTAAGCAACTTTTTAAAAAGGCAGAACATGAGATCTTTGTTTGAAAAAATGATGCATGTGACAAGTAAAACCTTTTTGTAAGAGGGATCAGAAGGGAACAGATAATCAACTAGATGATCAACATCCCACTCACACTCATAGAAAGCATGTTACTGATCTACACAAATAATAGAGGCTTTAATAGAAATTACATAGGTATATATCAGGAGGAATAGAAGACAAATAATGGTTAACTGAAATCTAAAAGAAAGTCCAGCTCCTGGAGAAATGTCATCTCTTTCAACAAATTTGTATCAACTTCATTCCTAAGATGATAGGAAGCTTATCAAAAACTTGAATAAATATAAATTCTAAAACGAGTATGATGCATACAGAGAACCTGGAGGAAGTGCTAAATAAGTTGATAGAAATATCCTAGTCACAGTCATAAGAAGTGTTGCACTAGTTAATTTACTCTGATCCTAAGAGTAACCTAATTTAATTCAAGGAGGAGGGTACATGACTTTGGAAGGCCCACGCTATCCAAAATAGTCAGTGAAGCTGGCATAGCAGTTTCTACACAGTACAACACTGTGCAGTATACATCATCCCCTGCAATGCCCTCCCCCCTCCCCGAAAAAAAGTACTACTACAGCTTTATAAACTCATTTTAAGAGTTCTTGAACTAGTTTAATGAGTTGTGCGAGTGAAGGCAGAAGTACGGAAAATGGTTTGGCTCAAGCTTTTTGTAAAGCCCACAGTTACTGTCACCTTCCAGAGAAGGTGACAGTTCACCATTTACCAGCTAAACAAAACTTCTTTAGAAAAATAATCTTCCTGGTAGCTACATTCTCACTATCAAAATCTTAATTTATTGTAAATGATGTAATTAAGTAAGTGTAGTGTTAAATAGGTGAAGGGGAAAGACTTCTCCACTTCAGATTTTAAAAATTCAAATTCCATGCACATTCTATATGGGTTGTCTGGTTTTTGGGTTTGCTTCTTTTTCCTAGGCATCTTATAGAGACAGTACATCTGCATACAGAAAAGTTAAAGGAGTTGGTCAATTACTATCTTAATTTTTCAATAAATATATTTTATACCCAGGGTCAATGATATTGTGTGTGTAGAGTTACTTAAATTATCTTTAGTTAGATTGGCATACCTGTAGTTATAGACTATAAGGTTCAGAAGTGTGCCCTCTATTTTATTGGAAAGCATAAAAATAAAACAGTACAGCACAAGACAGACAGGCAGTGAAATATGCTTCCGATTTCACTTATGACTTGAATAACTCATTTGCAATGTAAAATAAAGCCTTACTACCTTTTTGGCATTATCACAGACAAATGCTTCTTAAAGCCCTGCTGAAAATCTTAACCATTTTATGGGCTTTGAAGAGCTTATGCCACATGAGATGGAACCCAAAGCTTGAGAGTGACTGTGTTAAAGCACTAGTATGTATCAAATTTCACTGGTTTTCAATAATTTAAAAGATACTGAACATTTTATGCAATCAGGTACAGGGGCAAAGCCTTCCTCTTGTTCCTTTCCGCAAACACTGTCTTAACACTGTGATTATGGGCTGGATGTTTTGGTTTGTTTTGGTAAGAAAACAGAAATTTGCTGAGAATATGAGAGTTTGATTTGCAACCCAGTCAGTCAATGATTTTTGCTTTTTTCAAGCCAGATATGGTACACATTGATACTAAAGTGCTGGTGGACTTAAATGAAATTTATACATAGAGGGAGGACTTTGCATCCCAACTTTCATATAAAAATACCAGTGCTAAAAAGGGGTTTTAAAAACTGACTGTCAGAAACAAGTTCTGATATATACCTACCATCTCTTCTCCCCAGCATTGCTAAAGCTTTCCTTAGGTCAGCAATGCTTCACGTCCAAGAAACACAAAACCTTCCCAGACAAGAATGGAAAGTGAGACATCCAAATTCAAACCCTGTAACTGCCACCTATTTCTTGTGTGATTGAACAAGCATATCAATTTCCTCAGTTACCACTCTGTAAAGTCAGGAAAAATAACCCCGACACCTCCCCAGTCTTTCTCCTACCTTGCCTCCTATTTATTTAGACTGTAAAGTCTCCAGCAGAGGGAATGTCTATCATGCGCTTGCATAGCACTTTGCATAATGAGGTACTGATTTAGATTGGAGTAAGTGATGCCATGCTGCAAGTAATACACAAACATGAAAAGAGCAGGAAAAAAAATGTGCTTTGAAGCATCAAAGGGTATTTAATTAGTATCACATCTTCTCAAAACAAATAACATTTAAAAGGTAGAATTCCTGACTTTGTTTATGGGTCCTACAACACAAGGAAAAAGGGAAAAGTAATTATCAAAAGAAATAGCAGTCACCCCACTGCATGACCTCTAAGTACAAGTAAATCTATATATTTGTTTAATTTGTCTTAGAAGAAAAAGAGCATTACTTGAGAATCTTCCCAGCACTTGGCTGATCCTGTCCCCAGTAGTGAAGATCTAATCCAAAAGGCATGAGAGGAGCTTTAGCTCTCTCTTCTTCTAGCTTTCTTCTCTTACTGTCAGCCTCTTCCAAGGCTGCTGGCTCAGTAGTTGCAGACTCACTGGAAAAAAATTGATGAAAAGTCAATACAGAACAGCAATGATCACAATAGTTTTTTCTGTTTTCATTAGATTTTCACACTAACACTAATATTATCTTAGATCTACCACTACCTTTACAGAGTTAACCTTTTTTTTCTTCCCTTTTTCTTTTTTTTAAAAAAAGCATACAGACCACAACATCACATGGTCTACATACAGCACACTGCACCATGAAGCCTAACTGCACATTCAGCTAGTTAGCTAAAATATACCATGGGTGTAGAAGCCTAGAGATCTAACGGAGGCAGTAGTAGATGATGCATGTTGTACTCTAACAGGAGCTACAGATGTGGTATTGCAAACCATTTTAGAAAGATCTTGCTTCTGTAAACTCATGCCCATATTTGCATGGCAGTCACACAGATTGCAAAAATCTTTTCTTTTGTTGACAAAATTCCATCTTGCAGACTAATAATACTCATTGGGCAACACCACTACAGAATTCACTAGTCCTTGTAAAACCAGAGTACTACTATAGAGACCTTGGGTAGTCACTGACAGAGCTTCAAATGGTCCTAGTCACCTTACTGAAACATCACATTTTTAAAAGATTAAAAGTCAAAATGTACACCCAAATACTGCAAACTCTGGAGTTCTAACAAACCAAACCCTTTTCTCAGATTATATTGCAGTTTGCTAGGTTTTGGGGGCTTTCCTGGCCAATGCAGAAGTGTCTTTTCAGGAACACGCCCCTAAGTAGATTACTCCAATCCTATCCCCAAATCACAGATAAATGCTGGACAAGGTTAGAGTTTCACCAAGCTTTGAATAGGATTGACAACAAATACGTCTTTGGAATCAGTACAACATGTCTCCAGGCAGCACTAACAGCATAAGTCACTAGGAACCAAGAGATGGTAGACACTACTTTCTAATTTAGTATTAGGATACGTTCTGTTTAGTTGCAAACCAAAAATTACCCCGACAAATGGGGATGGGTTTTTTTGTTAGGAGAGAAGGGAACACAGTATTTTCATAGAGGCCATTTACACCAAATAAAACCTAAATCAAGTGAGTAGTAAAAGATTCCTTAAGATCCTAGTGCAATCACAAACAAAATCTGAAATTTTAAGCAGTGAATGTGTATCTCAGTAAAAGAATTGTGACTTCAAAACAAAACCAAGACAGCCTTAGCAGCTTGCCTAGTTCATGAGTGCTTTTTTGTGTGCTTTCGTGACTAATACATACAAGTAAGAGCAAGAGGTTTCTACAAGAATTAAAACAAAGATAACCTGTCATGTGGAGGTGGTAACTGTGGTAGTTTGTCTCTAATAAGTTTCAGTGTGGCAGCTGCACAGGTTGGATCAAGTTCATCTTCATTTTCTTTCAGCTGGGTGCGGGAGCTCAGTGGAGCTGGTCCTATTGACATGTTCCCCACAGGTGCTTTTGGAGGTAACAGGGGTTCTAGCCCTGCAAAAAAAAACTTGATGTTTAGGAGCGATTCACTTCTCCCATCCCCAATGCTTCACAGTGGGGCCAAACAGCTCAGGATGCTAATTACATGTCTTACTGCTTTCAGTTTGCATCAGACATCAATCCCACTCACAGACAGAGTGATATTTCTGCCTGTGAAATTTTTCTTATTTTGGAACAGAAACATGCTGGGTAACTAAATACAGCAAATCAACTTTTAAATTAAATTACATGGTGTGACAACAAAGAATGATGTTACTTCACCTTGGAAAGAAGGATTTTAGCAATACTTGTTTGCCTAAACCGCAATACTGCTTTTCGTATATAAGTTTCTAGTGTCACATCTGCTTGCTGGTCTGTCATTTTTGTACTCAAGGTTATATTAAGGTAAAATAAAAGAAAGGAACTATTGGCACTACTGTTTAACACCTAGAGTCCCAAAAGACATCCAAGAGCAGTAGAAAGGAAAAGGAAAGGCATACATCCCTATCCTCCTGCGTGCTAAGATTAATTCTTTGTGGTGTCTTGGCAAAAAGTCCTGCTAAAACTCTTACAGCCTGGCAAAGAGAAACCACTTCTGGGTGGGGGATTCACTGTAACACACGACTGACGAGAACGGGAACCATCGTCACTGAGCATGGCTGGCAGGGAAGCACACCCAGTGAAAAAACAAAGTGTATATGAGGCACATCCCTGTTCTTTGATGATTCTCAGCTACCATATTGACCCTTTGGAGCTGAGAATGTAAAACAAACTAGCTCTTTTTTTTTTTTCCTTCCTGATTTGTTAAGGGGCAGCACCACTGAGAACAGTTGAGTTTCAATTCCTAAATATATCTGCAAACAGAACCATCTAAAGAACATTTTTCTTTCACAGATACTAAAACACACAATTCGCCAAGATAAAATACCTAAGCGCTGGCAGAAGCAATGAGTATACCCACAGAGTACACTCAAGAGACAGTAATGTCTGAGCTGCACCTGAGGAATAAGCCCACTACAAGGCAGTACCAGGCACTGACGTTCAGCACCAGCAGTTCAGTGGTGGGGCAACTTAATTACTTTATATAGCTAGATTAAGATAGTCAGCAGGGACTGTGATGATGCAATTAGACAGGCTGAGCAGTTAGACAGCACATGCCTCTACCTGCTGAGCTACAGAAGCAACTCTATTACCTGGCAGTAGTAACAAGAACTTTTCAGCCAACGACGGCTAAAAATGGAAAGACGTGCTCCCTGACACTAACATAATAGACTACATTTGCCCCCTCAGAAAATCTTTTTATAAAAAGAATTGATTGAAATGCAACGCCCCAGTCCTCCCCCCAAAAAATACACCTAAATTAACTTGAGCATCGTGTAGATACCCCACAGAAGTGAACACGCACCTGACAGTAGGGTATTTCAATCTGGAAAGACTTCAGCAAGAACCCAACTGTCTGAACGTTCACAGGCAGCAAGCATTGCAGAGTGGACAGAGACATTCACCACAGCCTGAAGCCAGTTCCCACTCCCTGTTCTGCTCTCTGGAACCCCTCCCCCCAAAACCAAAGCTCGCATCCCTAAGGCAGCGCATCTTGAAAAGACAGCGCTGCTCAAGCTCTCCAATGCTTCCTGGGAACTGAAGTTAGCATGCACTGTAATGGAAAGAAGGATCATCCCTTTTTAATTTTGATGTCCTCACGTTGGAGGCTAGAACCAACCGTAGACAGACACAGGCCATCCTACTGTTGGCTGCTGAGCATGCCCGACACTACTACTCCCTTATTCAGTCATGCTCACATCACATACCCTAATGAAAGTAATGAACATGCCACATTCACCTTGTCATCTAACTTCCCTTCCCAAAGCCAGCAAGGCTTTAAAGAATATTGTTTAAAAAAAAATGGTCTAATCTATATGTTGGAAAAGAGTCTCAAAATTAGCAGAAAGACCAGCAATAAGGGAAATGGTAAGCATAATAGGACGGAACTAAGCAGAGAAATATCTAGACTACACAGCAAAAGAAATTATCTCAGGACATTTATTAGGCTGTGGACTTGCCATTCAAGATGGATAGTGGTGCCTCCACAAAAACATTTTTAAAACAGTATTTCAGTGAAATATTAAGGGAGCAATCTTGAATTTATGTATTTGAAAAGGGGGCAGGATAGGACTCTATCTCAGCTCCTGTCATAGGCAAGAAAGGGAAAAACCCTTCTTGGGTGCTTTGTATCAAAGTGAAACAGAATTAATCCAAAAGAGTCTGTTATAACTACACTTCAGAATCCTCAGGATTTGGAAGAGTAAACTTCCTTTTATGATAGAACAAGCTACAAATGAACAGGCCCTTTGGCATGAACAAGGTTAGCTGAAAAAAAATATGTGATAGACTGTATCTGTAATGTAGAATTGCTTAGACTGTATTTAGCTT
This sequence comes from Cariama cristata, assembly GCF_000690535.1. Lineage (NCBI taxonomy): Eukaryota > Metazoa > Chordata > Aves > Cariamiformes > Cariamidae > Cariama > Cariama cristata. The sequence continues at coordinate 34,864 of NW_009602354.1, read as the reverse complement.
TTAAAATTGCGTTTTTTCTCTTTTTTAAGGACAAGAATATCTTTCTGAATAGCAATGTTTAAAGCAACAGTTTTGAGAGCACTTGTATGCGTACTATTTACAAACTATCAGAAGGTAGCAGGTATGTGTCTCACCTTTTTTCCTCTTCAGAGAGAATATATGCATATGTATTAAAAGTTCTCAGGAAACCTTAGTTTTATTCCAATTTTTTCCTATGATGTCTACGGAAAACACGATTGCTCATTCACTACACTGATTTTGTTTAAGGGGAGAGAATGAGAACAGCAGAGACAAGCAGTCAGCAACACACAGAAAAGGCAAGAGAGATAAATGTACAATGTGACATTTAGATAGATAAAAATCACATCCAAAAGATCAATATAGGAATTCTTAAGAGTTACAAGAACAAAATATTTTCCCATCGATTTCTTATTTTAAACCATTAACAGAAAAATGGCTAAAGGTAAATACACTACAACATCAGTAACACCACCTCTACTGTGGATTTTTTTTTTTTAAAAATACTTGTTTATTAAATTAGGTTTTGCTAACAAGATAAAGACAAGAGTCACTATGCAGACAGCCCTAGCTGAATGGTATCCAACATCAGGGTGGGTTTTTTTGGTTTTGTTTTTAAGACATAGATGGGATTAAGTGCAGTTTTAAAAGTAAAATTCCTCTTCAGAATTCTGCTGTACTGTGTCTTTTACTTAACACAAGTACAGTACCTGGGTTTAAATTGTTCTAATACAAGCTTTTAGAAAGAATCATAAAAATGTTCAAATCCCTTTTTTGTTTAAATTGACCAAATGGCAACTACTTGCCTGAAGCAATAAAGTAGACCGTGTTCACAAGATAAATCGATAGAAGGAAAGAGAGAGGCTGGGGTTTCAGCTGAAGTTAGGCTGCTGAATGCTGACATTATTGATTTTAGCTAGTTCAGCTGGCCTTGTAATTAAAATGTAAATTTGAGAAAGAGATTATGTCCTGACAGAAATGGTGGGATTAGGGGGAGATAAAAGCCCCTCAGTGAAAATTCAGAGAAAGAGTAAGCACAGTTTTCCTCAGCTGGGTGGATTTAAAAGAAATCTAGCTACTTCAGATTCACTTAAGTTTAATTGAAAAAACGGAGACAGAATATAAACAAGTATTATGGACTTTAACTCTCAGGAAAAAATACAATAATTTCTGTTTCCCATTTGTTGAATCTTAGTGAAGTTGAATGTATGTGATTTATGTTAGTATATACACTCTCCAAGACTGTCAGGAAAATCCAGCAGTTCACATACAGCATTTCCCCACTTACCCTCTAGCATGCTCACAATGAAAAAAATCTGCATGTATTTTACTCAGGAAGCAAATAAGCTTTGCTGCTAAGCGAACAGAACTTTGCAAAGCTTACTTCATATGCACTTGCAGACCAGAGGGTTCAAGTCAACGTTTGGGGCATTGCTTCCAAACAGCTTCAGTATTTCAGGATCAGTTCTGCTATACTTCTCCATGCACAAACGTGTGCGTGTGAACAAAATTAACATAGGTGATCATATGGTAGGAAGATTTCATTATCTCTGAAGGTTCTACAGGAATAGTCAGTTTTTGTTTTATTTTAATTGGGATCAAATTTAATCTCTCTCTACCAGGGGAAAAAAAAAAATAAATCAGGCTCTTTTCTTGTTAGCATCACTTCACCTACACAGAACTCTAAAATAAGGAAAAAAGATAATGAAAATAGCTGTTATGAACAAAGCCTTAAAAGTATTCATACAGGGATAACACTGACTAAAACACTTCCCTCTCACTGTGGTAGAGAACTTCCTCTTTAATTTTAGATAAACACAGTTTCTTATCTTACCCTTGAATGCCACTAAACAAATTGCTGTCTGCAGCTGCTGGGGGAGAATGCTGAGATGCCAGAGGTGGCTTTAGCCAATATTGTCACAGCACACATAAGCTGTGTGTGCACTCAAAGCAACTTATCACATGGACAACTGCACATATTAATATTTCTGTATAAATTACACTACTTTTAAAAAGGTGTCAAGGGGTCTTTCATAATCAGAGGTTTCTGGAACCCCTAAAAAGACGCCCCCAGCACCTTTGAATGCAGCAGCTATACTCATTTACATTTATCTAAATTTTTAGAATTCTACTTTGGAAATTCAAATTAAAGAAAAAAGATAACAACTATGTTAGTTAACTAGAAAGAGTTCATTAACATTATATAAATACTTTGTTTGACTTACTGGAATTACAGAATATGTTAATTTGTTATAATGTTAACTCTCATTAATTAACCCTATTTATTGTTGTTTTACAATCATAGCTAAGAATCAGAATAAATCAAAGAAGCAGAATTTAGATTAAAACCTTTCTACACTTTACATCTTGATCTTTTAAACTTCTTGCTTACCATTTTGTAGTCCCTGGCCATTGCATAGTTCCTATGAGGTACACACTGTCACAAACCACTTGGAAGTATTATCAGCGTTCTGAGAAGTGACTATTAATGTCTCAAAACTTCACTAGGAATCAAATATATCCCATGTCCTGCCAGACTTTCTGGGAACCTTACTTATAGAGAAGGACCTTGCCTGAGAGTGAGGAAGGGTTCAATACTTCTACATGGATGTAGAAGTATTTTAGTGGAAGTGCTAATCATGTTTTTTTTCATAAATGCACAAAATTATCTTCATTCCAAATACTGTATTACAATAAGTTTTACTTAATTATTGTCCTAAGTGTAGCTGTATAGAATGTGTTTGTCCATATACAGATATATTCAAAACATACTAATGTAATGAGGCAATCTCACTTGCAAACTTGTAAATTAAATACTTCTAATGTTGTATATGCTAAGAAAAATTGAGACCACACAACATATTTGATTACAGCAGTTCAGGACTTCAACACTGAATATCTGTTACCTATGCATCCATGGTAAATCAATGCATGATATTTCAATCATGTAACAACTATATCTGTGTTTGTTTTGTTTTGTTTTTTAAAAGGATTTAAAATAGTATTAATAGAAATCTTATTCTAAATACTAGACTCTTGTCTAGGGAGAGAGACACACCTGTGTGTTAATTGCAATTCCCCAATTTGGGAAAAACAGGAACTCAGATTTCACTGCCCTCTGAAATCTAAGTAGGTAATTCTGCCTGTCCTTCCCCATGCAAAACCTGATTTGCTTTTTCCCCTTGAAGAAGTCAAGTAATACCACAAGCCCTTATTTAGCCTAGATAGTGTAATTCTAAGTTTCAAATTCAGCTCCTGAGAATTGTGCTTCATACACTCTGAAGTCTGCAGGTTTGTTTTCACTGTGGTCTCCACTGAGCTGTTTCTCCATGTTCTCCACATGCAGGAAGAACTCCCTCGGGAAGTTCCTGAGGTATGGAGACCAGATAAATCAGACCAGACTAAAAAGCTGTCAGGCTTTTAAAGCAGAACCCAGACAAACTGAGAAATCATTCTAGTAAGGAAAGAAAAAGCTTAAGTATCATTTTTCATTTCCATCTAGCCAGCATGTGTGTGTCTATTTAGTGATTCAACAGTCGGTAGAATCTCAGCAACTTCATTCCCAAATAATTATGTCAAAAACATTTATTTTCATTACATCTAAGGCAGGGCACAATCATTTGGTTAATCACGGTGATGCACGTTTTATGGCCTGTAGCTGATGAAAGCAACTGGCCAGACTGCTCTTCAGACATGCATCTCACCCTAGATAAACCCACCTTACATTTTGCATGAAATATAGCAACCTGTTAGCAACAGAAGCTGCTGCCCCAACCCCATTCTTGTGTCCTCTTATTTGCATTGAGTCATCCTTGATTCAAGTCTACTTCATGATCATTGCCATGATAATCAGTCTCTCTCCTGTGGAAGCCTAGACTTGATCAACACCCTACCATTTGAAAAGCTATTACAAAATGACTTTTAGCGAGTGTTTCAAATATGCCTGTCACTTGGGAACCCTAATCAATCCTAATAACAGAAACTAAACAAAAAGTATTTTCCTAAAAGATTAATAAGCACTGAAAACAAGCTTTTCACTGAGTATTTCGAAGATGTTTAGATGTTGTAGTTAGGGATGTAAACTTACTTAGGATTTGTGTTTTTTCCCTGTGATTTCCAGAAGATTTTCATGTGTACTATTAAAAGAATCCCCACGGAACAGAGGAAAACCTAACTGCAAAATCAACAGATAATCATTCTGTATCAGCTAAATCTGTTAGATGCTTCTATGGAGGAAAAACATCAGCATGAAAGCCATCATTTCTTCGCAGGTCAAAATAAGTGGTTTCTATTTCACCTTATCAACACTTCCATACATGCTCTTTTTGCTACGTTTAGCTTTAAATCTGTTATATGAAACAGCCTTTTTATGAGAGAAACTTCATTTAGATGTAGGATAAAAGAGCACATTACTATTGTACGCAGTAAGTAAAACCACTGTTTTCCTATTTCCTACATCAAAAATGAAGGTGATAAATAGACCTAAAAGACTCAGCATAGTGAAGCTATCTTGGTGTGATAGAGATGAAACATTAGTACATGACCACACAAACATAAACATTTAAAAGCATTTAGAAAATATTTTCTGTAGGAAACAAAAGAATCAGATTCCAATAAAACAGTAATTAATTTTCCTTTTTTAAAAATATGTAATGATGATTCTATTATATTCCACATTTCTGAGGCAGTTTTGCTTTTAATCATTGTGTCCCTGTATGTCTTGATGGATGTCAGTCAAGAGAACAAAACTGTTAAAAACAATAAGCATAGAAGTCTGCTGCTTAGGTACAGATTACAGTATACCTAGTCAACACATACAAATGCAATTTTCTGAATAAATACTCTGAAATGCATGACTTTTACTGCTTCAAATCTAAAAATTCAATCATGCATTTGTCTATGCAGTATTTTATTGTTATTTCTAATACAGGCTTTTTAATGTTTAGAGAAAATGCAAAGGCTATAAAACCCTCACACCTTTAATGAACGGTCACAATAGCAAGTTTATTCATGTTTCTAAAACACTCAGTGAGAGCTGCACTAGAATAGCTTGCCTAGTCTGAAGCCCTCCTATGCAAAAAACAGGTGGTGACTTCTTTACTACGGAAATAGTCTGGTTTTGTACACCTTATTTGTTCAACAGGGTTATAAACTTTCTTTCCCATGTTGCTATGACATTTCATACTGAAAAAAGCCCCAACTACTTAACACAAGAAAAGGCATGTCTGCATCATCAGATGAGGAAAGACAGTGTGGAGACTTCTAACCCATAAAGGCACATCACTTTGTGATGGGAAAAGGGAATAATTTCTGAAATTGATAGAACTAACCCTTGGGATTTTAGAACTGTAGCTTTGATCCTGATACGAAAGAAATCCCAAGCAGGCTTTAAGATGCAAAGTAAACCACTGAAATAGCTATCAGGGACCTAAAAACATTTTGGCTTGAGGCTCAAATACAGGAGAAATAATCTGATTAAACAGATTTGAAATAATTGTGTTCTTGACTGTACAGTCATTCCTCATATAATTCTGGATAAGGATGAAACTTGATAACTGGTAGACTGCTTCCATGCTAATATTCCCAAGTCAGGCAGCTTCCTCACGTCACCACTTGTAAAAAGGCAACAGCACTTCCCTGTACCTCCAAGTAGTATTGCAGAAGTAAGTTCATGAATGCATGCATTGAGACACAGGCAAGAATTACAAACTGAGAAAACCCTTTAGTAGACAACAGTTGCTGGAGGTGAGTGCTTTGAACTAGATCCAAGAATTGTTCCATTTTTACATGGAAAAGCCCATCTCTCAAACTGGATCACTTTCCATGCAGTTCAGAGCTCAGCTGCAAGCTATGCCAAGACCATCAAGGGGAGGAAGGAATCTCTTATCCTGGTGTCAGCACCAAATTCTGTCTATGGCACAAGAACGATGCCAGAAGCTGCACAATTCCATCCTTTACCTTATTCACCTTAAGGTTTTAAGCCAATGCAACTGACAGCTGACCAGCAAAGGCTTGAATGTGGGAAATCTCAGTGGAAACAAGATTTTATTTCTCCCTAAAGCTTTCTTTTAAATGAACAGTGCCTCAGTTTTTAAGGGGTTAGCAATACTAGCCATACAAGGGCAAGTTACTCTTCAATGGATATAAGCAACATTAGTGTAGAGTGCTGAGAAGCAGAGTAACCGTATGAAATTTATTTTGACAGTGCTGTTTCTTTTTCAGCCCCATTCTCCTGTTTAGCAACACAATGCATTTAAAATGGCCCTGTGGTACCACAGGATGGCTGGTCTCTTGTCTGTTGCAGACATCAGGTGCAAGTGTAAATAAGGATTATACAAATGGGAGGTCATTAAAAGTCTGGTAATGCTAATTTGGCATGACACCCCTAATGGGTTATATCTTCACACTTCAGTTATCTAATCACCTAAATTCTTTTAACAAATTTACATTTCATCTTATACATGGAGATTCAAATTGACTTGTTCAATTCTCCCTCCACCCAAACTGTACCCATGCTCAGTTCATTTATATATTAAATATCACCATCAATTTTGAGATCATTATCATCAGCTGCATACACACACAGATAATACAACTGCACATCTATATACTTATGCATACAAAACTTCCCCTGTCTCTAAATACCTTTTTTTTTTTTAAAAAACAAACTTTTCAGATCTCAGGAGAACTACAAATACACATGTGCATCATCAGAAATAGCATCATCTGAGCTTGAAATTTACCTTGTTGGCAGGATACTTCCATTTTCCTAAGAGAAGTAAAAGGGAATAAAGTGACTTTTAAAACAATAATTTAAATGTCACATTTCAATCCATTTCCACAGTCATATTTTACAGCTTTGTTTTCCTGTTCTGTATAAGAAGTTAATCCAAGGAGCCATTTGCTTTTTCTGGTTTGTTCAGGAAAAGTAACAAGACAAGGAAAAAAGCTTTAAACTATTCACACCTTCTACATAACACTGCAATTTTATTTTAGTGGAAGGTTTTTTTAATGTTCCAGTTAGAACATTCCACTTGCACAGACTTTCATTATATTAGCTCAGAGTCCTCATGAACTAAATGTGAGCTAAATAAACGTAGCAAAAACCCACCTGAATTATATCAAGATAAAGCTAAAGTCACTGCTATGATAACTGCATGTGCACGTGGAACAAAAAACCACATTTAGAGAGGTGGCTGCCTAAAACAGTCAGCTCTTGAAGATAACATGCTACTATGAAATTAATGTCTTCTTGTGTATTTTAATATGGTAATTTGCTTTTCTAAACAAAATGTGCCAAAGGGATGCTTATTTTGGTTTTGTGCATTAAAAACACATGCAGAACAGATTCCAGTAGAGTAAATACAGTTCTCCATTTTCCTCATGCAGACCTGAAGTAACTGCACAGAAAGCAGTTGGTTTACACAACAGTTACTTATTGGCTTTTGAAATAGATTTTGAACTAGTAACTGACCAGTTGGTCCAAGAAAGCACTTAAGTACACAAAGATAGAAGAAAGCACATCCTTAAAAGATTGCCTGAATTCTTTCCAGGAAATCTGAATTATTTTCAGACCCTTTCCTGAACTGGGAGCTTACATAATAACTTTTAAGTGGCAGCAAGAAAAGCTGAGTGACTTCAGGAACATCAAGAATGGTTCGTTTCTTTCAAAATGCTATTTCTAACAAATAAATCAGATAAAGAACAGCCAGGCATGACCATTAGCTCCTACATAACTACATGTATACAAAATAAGACAGAGGTTTTGTCTGATTGATTGGCTTCTTCACTACAATGTATTTTCCTACCAGCAACAGTTTAAATACAAATTGGGAATTTCTTAATCCATTTTATATAGATTTTTTAAATATCCTTCAGTAGATAATAGGCTTGTTCTTTTATCCTTTTCCACTAGGAGGAATTCATATAGCAGTGACGTATTTGTTAGTGTGATACAAAGGGCGGTAAGATGCTTTATTTTTAAAAAAATATGTGTCCATGAGGAAGACAGGGGAGGAAAGGGAAGAGATGAGTACATTTCACTTCCAGTGGAAGTTCACAAGTATAAGTAGAACTTTTGCAAGTTAGGATTCATCAGGCTGCTGTTAAAGATATAGAAAACAAGTTCCAGTGCCTGGAAGTATTAAGAAAATATCAGTTTTGGCACAAGGAATACTGCCAAAGGGAGGGGGGGAAAAAAAAAATAAAATCTAAAGAGCCACCATAGCTATGTTAAAAACTAACCTCATTTGCTCATTCATTTACTATCACGACCAATGTTTCTGGGCTCTTTCATTAGCCATGTATACATAAGAAGTTTTTCACAACTGTCTAGAAGGCTGTTATGCCTCTCTTCCATTATATTCCTTTCCTGAAAGTCCCGCTGTTAGCAGTAATTAGAACTTAATCAGTATTTATTGCAAGACTGAGGTAGCCGGGATAGCACAACATATACTGGTAAAATTATATCAAAATATAACATTTTTTTCCATGAACAGAAAGATAAAAAGCTGCCCAGTTCCTGAGTTTGTGTCCTACAGCCCTTCACCACTGTTCTGCGTTCTTGTCTAACACATGCACATCCACTTCCCATTTTACCCTCTCAGTACTCCCAGTTCCACTTCATCTTGTTGGACAAAGTAAGCACCTACAGACTGTTTCAAGCAACACATATGCTAAGAATCATGTCCAATCACACTGCAGCTACCTGCTCACTAGGGCACTAGTCTAGTCTCAGTCTTCTATATAGATGCTAATTTCCACATTTTTTTAGAGGTATGGAGGAACAGAGACATCTACCTCCTTCAGACAAACTGGAACCAGACAGTTGGACTTGCTGCAAATCCTCAGGTGGGGAACACAGATAAACAGATAATCAACTCAGGCCTTACTTCCCACAGAGTCCTGGTAGGTTAAGTCTAGATGGGGTAGATGGACTGAGGCACTAGCAGAACTTCACACCTGGAGACATCCTTGAGCTGACCCCAGCCACTATGGGTTATCATTACGGATCCTCTTTCACTGTCTGTAGCCAAATTTGATGGCAGAAGGCAATAAAAAGGTCATTTGAGCTACATCATCTTGGGTTTACACAGGCACATCCCCTTGTTTCAGCAAAAAGAAACATTTGGCTTATACAGGTAACAGCCGCAGCCTGACTTTTATGATGGAAACCACAGATAAGTTAAAAATAACCATGATCAGGATTGAAAAAGGCACAAGACAGCACCAGTCTTAAAAGTACACATGGAGAAATGCAGGAGGCAAGAAACTTATCACAGTGTCCAAGGTTTTTAACTTCTATGTGATGGCAGCTACCCTCCCCTTCTCTACAATGTACTGAAATCTTCTGAATCTTAAAATACACAATGCCACACAGAGGCAAAGCTGCAGACACTTAATAAGCCAGATGTACAAAGGACAAGGAATAATGCACTAAAACTTAATTATTTGAGATGAGCTTTCCTTAGTAACTCCCCTCTCAATTTCACAAAAACACACTACAAGTATATATTTAAAAAAAAAAAACCACAAACAAAACTTTAGAATGCATTAAAAGAAGGCAAGACCAAGATTGTATTTTGTCATCTAGTATGTGCTCAGTGGCTATAACTCTGCACTTGAAGGCTCAGCTGCATTTAACATCTTGTGACAGCAACACCCAACGAAAACAAAACAAAACAAGAAGTCTTCTTCCTGAACTGTAAGTCGGCCAATCTGTGGGAGAAAGTGGCTACACATCTCCAACTGCTATTAATGCGGGCGATAGTACAAAACCTTATCCCATCTCACCAGACTGTTACCAGTATTTCTAATATTCAGGCTCATTTACAGCTTTACTTTGCAATCCCTTCACCCCCAGTAAGTATGTGTGTAGCACACTTCTAAGCATACACGGTGCTGCTTCTGGCTCTAAACTACAGTGGAACATGATGGAGTGAAATAAGCTTCTTGTCTCAGTTGCTCTTGCTCCTAGAAAGTATTTGTTTATCTAGAGCCAATCGCTGCTCCCGTATCTATGTAATGACTTCCTCATAGCAGTCAGAGATTACCCACACCGCTGATCACTTTATTACTTCAGAATGGCTGTTTATTTACTTTAGTGCAGCAGTAACATGCAGGGATAAAGCTTGTCACAGCTGGGCAAACTCACCATATTCCTTACGCAGGTGGTCTGGAATGTGGGGCTCATAGCCTTCCTTCTCAGGAACCTCCACAAATTCATCTTCATCCTCATCGTCATCTTCATCATCATCCAAGGCTTTCATCTACAGAGAAATTTTTGGTGTGTTTTTTTGATCGTTTGGGGTTTTTTGTGGTGTGTTTTTTTTTTTTTTTAAATGTGAAGACTGCTTTTCATTTCCCTTCACATTAAAAATAGTTCGCAGACATCTTGATAGCCCTACTGAGACTGCTCTATGTCAAAAGTATTTCCCTAATTATGTATTTAATCTTTATCTAAGATTAGGCCTTTGCTTAACATTCTATCTCTAAAGCCATACTCTATCCTAAGGGCTTCTTTAAAGCCCCTTTTACCCATTAGAACATATGCAGCTGTTGAAGTCTGAGAAAGTGTGAAGCTATAAAATAAGACACCCCCCCCCCCCCCCAAATCTTAAAATAACATCAAGATTTTGACTTAATGAGCAAATTATAGCCTTGTCTCTTCTCCTTTCGTTGATTTTACTCATTTAGCTGCACCCAAATAGTCCGTGGCACGTTCAGTACTATCACAAATTGTTTAAGAGCTCAAAAGCAGAGCAGGCAAACAGGAGGGGAAGCTGATGGTCTAGCAAGCCAATACTGACCAAAGTAAGAATATTCAGATCTGTATACTACAGTGTTTCACTGTGTTTCTTCACAACAGCACTAAAAATAATTTGATACATTCTTTTATTAACTAACTTTGTACATCCTAACCATTCACATGATTAGACTGCACACATTACTACAGTCAAGATCAACAAACCAGGATTTTTAAAATGTGCACTTGGTCCATATTGCAGCCTGAAATTTAATATCTATGACTAGCTGAAAAATAAAAATGGAATTCCTACCAACTAACCAGGGTAATTCATTCATGTAAGTGCCTTCCTATAGATGATTTCAGCTAGTTACTACTGTATATGTGCCAGCAAGTCTCTACATTTTTTTCCTAAGCTTGGTCCATACCTAAAAATGAATTTTTCTTCTATACTACACATAAGCTAAAAGAATCTGTGCCACCTCAGACATGGTCTGTACTATCAGAACCTTAAAATAGCAACTGCCAACTACCCTAAAAAGACAGCAATGATGGAGATTTTGTGCTTTATTTTCTTTGCCCACCTTGGGAGACACCTAATTCTTAAAAACAACATAAATAGCACATTATTGTATGTTTGCCATGCACTTTTACAAGTCTAGGAAATAATAAGGGTATCCACTAAAACCAACCTTACCACAGGCTATCACTGTTTTCAACTTCGCTGCACCAAGCCAAAGCAATAGATAAGGAATGGTATAATTTTTACTATTTTCAGCCACATTCTTTACTTCTCTTACTGCACCTGACTTACGTTGATATTCGTATCAACTACTCATCGTTACAAGCACCAAAGGATACTGCAGGTTTTGCCTGCAGCAGAATTCTCCCAATTTAATTCACTACTATAATCATGTGTCACAGCTGCACAGCTGAGTTCCTTAAATCATACATATACTCTGAAGCCAAAAAACCTAGAAACCAATCTTAGTTTGAGTGTAGTTAAAAATTTAAAATAAATACTTTTAAAAAATAGCTCTTTTTTGGGTCAGTATTACTTGTAAGCTGGACGGAACTAATTTCTAATAAAGATCATTAATTGATATGAATACACATTTTGATACACTTTAACATATAATGAATGGATGGTGCAATTTAGAAGTACAATTCTTCCCTTTGTTTAAAAAATTTCTTTAAGAAAGCAAGCTGCAGTTCCAGTGAACAAAAAAAGAAAAAAGAGTTACTATCCTGAAGAATAGAGTAAATTTACTACTGCTTCTTACCAAAGAACACCTAATTATTCTTCATTTTAAAATAAAGACCCAGCATAATCATGTTTGAAAGTACCCTGCTGCCAAAGACAGGTAACAACCACAATGAAGTCTCCTCAGCCCAATTATCACTACCTCAAGAGCTGCCAGTCTTCAGGCTATGCTGGAGGATCCTGTGCCCTAGTTTACTTCTGGTTTCCCATCACAATCATTTTTCCTAGTCTAAAGGGAAGAGGAAATTCAGGCCCTACCTGGCATGGCCAAGACAGACGCACGCTGAATCTGACCTCTGCAGCAGAAACCAAAATAGAGTTCTAACACAAAGAAAGGGTCAAATATTCTACCACTATATCACAAACTCGCAAAGGCACTAGACATGCAAGAACATCTGTGTTAAACTGCAACTTTTAGAAGACCTTCCCAATGGCCTTTAGAAAGAAAAACATCATCAGACCTCGTACTCTGCACCACAGAAGGAGGATAGATATTGAAGAAAAGTTTGTTTGCATTTTGGTTTCAAAATTCTGCTGGTGTTGTCATCTTTTTATCTGTTAGGGGCAATTTAACAAGTTTCAGAAATAACACCCACTCCTATTTCTCCAGCTAGAAGCAGGGCAACATCATATTTTCCATACTCAGGTTCCATTTAGCTATTAAAAAAGATTTCACCAAGCTAAAACTTGTCATGGATGATCTCAGTCTAGAAGTTTATGCCATAATGTAAAAGCTGACTAACCTTCAGATTATAAAACAGGGGAAGTAAACTCAGTTATTTCCATAGTTTTTACTCAGAAGTAGTGTGTAAACAAATAAACAGCAACAGGTTTAAGGAATTGAGAAATAACATCAAACTAGTGAGAGAAAAAAAAAACTCAGTTCAGACTGATCACTTCACTACCTTTAATTGAAATTTCTCCTAATTTGTTGACATGCCTTTGGAGGCACGTAGCTCTCTGTACATTAATATACTAAAATTCAGTGAGCTTCACTAATCCTCAACTGGAAAACTGCATTAGAAGCAACTTTTCTGTATTACCTGCATGGTCTCAAACTTTAAAGCACTTGAAAAGCCTGACGGAAAAAAGGCATAATCAGATGCAAATTCACTTTGTTTAGGTACAATCCATGAACTGTGCATTCAAGTACTATAGAAAACATTAATCATAGGAAACTGTAATTTTTGTTATCAGTCTAACACTAATCAAAAGGGAAACCTGTCACTACCGCTGACCTGTGAAACGTCCCAATTATACTCTTCGGAAATGACAGGAGCACTTAACTTCCTCACTGAGTAAATGACGACGATCAATCAAGTTTGAATAACAATGAGCCACGGAGCTGAAAATTATTTTTTGTATAGAATCTACCCAGGAATTTATGAAAGGTGAAAAGCAACCCAAGGTTTTAGGGGCATTATGGCTTTCAGCTACTGCAGCGCATATCAAACACTAAACAGAATTTATGTGTTTTAATTTTCTAAAAGGTAGATGTGGACTTGGTGCTACAATGCATAACATATAATGCCAGATTTTAAATATGGGGGTCATTTTCATAAAATATTATGCTTATTGTTCACACCCTTGAATTTCCCTGGGGTCTTCTATTAAATTTAGATTTCCTGTAAAAAAAAAAAAAAAATAAATTAACTGCTTAGCTAACTATAAGGAATTAAACCCCCTTTTCCCTTCAAACAGATATAAAGTCTTTATTTTGATATAATCTTTAAGAAGATAACTTAACTCCTCTTTTTACTTTAAAATATTAAAGTCATCACTGGTGGAAATTCAAAAAGTTGCATAGTAGCAGTGGGTAGTTATATCTCAATTTACTTCACTCCAGTGGTACTTTATCAGAGCCATATCATTTATGCTGTTTTGCTCCTTTCCCTTTCTACAGAAAGGAGGAAAGCTCATGGGCAACATTGTTAGTCAGAGAAGTATCTTTTTTTTTTTTTAATTCCCCTTTTCAAACATGAAGAAAGCTCCAAAGCAAACTCTACAGATGCAGTATGAAAGTTCAGCCATTATCTACTTTTCCACTATAGGTAAACTTTTTGAGTTGATTAAAAAAAAATAAATCAACAATCCACAATTAAATCAGAAGAAATAAGTATTTAAGATAACATTTTGAGTGGCAGAATTAGTACATTAAAATCCTTTAGGAATGAGTGGTCAGGTAGTTGCAAACAAGAAGAACGAGACTATGATAAAAACAAGTAATATGCCATTTCTAGTGTGCCATATCTGAAGGGAAGTATAAGCTCAAGTGATAAATATTAAAATGTAAAGCTTTTCTTACATTGTATAGAATTAAATCTCTCTAAGACAAGTAGTCATGCAACTGTTTTTTTCTCAATAACCTGTCAAAGAACGTGGAAGAAAAGGTCCCATTCTCAAATCCATTCTAATTATTAGTAAATACAAGGAAAGTCAGTAATGCAGTTTGCAGTCTTATCAGAGACGATGGGTGAACTCCCTTCTCTCTGTCGCTAGAGGATGGTCCATCTGAAGGGAGACCAAAGACATTCTCAGACATCATAGACTACTTGCACCACCACAGCTCCACAAGTTGCATGGAGAAGGGAAATTTTTCTGTTCAGTGTTAATCTGCTTTATAATACTGACATTTATTTATTTATTCATTTATCTAAATGAATCACGCTTTTGCAAAATTATGAGTTTGGGGATTTTTTTTTAAAATGTGGTAGTATTCCTGACTAGCTATCTCACTGTGAGAGGAAATAGGATTTAGCTAGACATATTCCAGATTCTTGGGCTGAACCTATTTGCATAGGAGAATATAGTTTAAAAAAAAAAAACAAAACAAAACAAAAAACAGAAAACATACATGCTTTATTTTCATTGTAATCAGAGTTAGAATGTCTCGTCAGTTCTCCTAATTTTCATTAAAAACTTTAAATAGTGCTGACTTTTCCAGCTAGATGAGTGCAATCAAACTTTTTGCTCCTTAGATCATTAAAAAAAAAAACAAACCACACCTTCAAAAACCAGATGTTTCCTTATTACTCTCTATCTTATTAAAAATGTTGAAAACAAAGATCGGATGCCACTAGAAATGCAATCGTATCTTGTATTTTGGAGTCAATACTCCAAGAGCCTCCAGCTGTTAGTGTAGCTCTGCAACCACAGCTCCAGTTAAACGCCTTGCTCATCCATCCCAACCAGTAATAAATGCAAAAACACCCTCCACCCACCACAGAACACTTGGAGAGATGTAAAGAAAAGCCTTTGGTCCTTTTCCCAGTTTTATACAAATTGATTACTCCTTTCTGTTAAGAGGATTTAAAAACCTCAGCCTCTGCAATCATAATTAAAGCAATAAAATGACTGAAATACACAACACAATCAGTTTATAGGACTAGATGTACAGCATTTACTAATTACTTTAGAAAAAGAAGGAAGAGAAAAGATAGCACATGAAAAAGTCATATCTACTTACTAAAACACCACTCGCAAACTACAGCTGGGACCATTAAATAAATTTTGCATGGTCTAATTAACTTGGTTTGCAATCTCAATTACTTTCACCCAAGAAATCACTTTTGTTCAGTTTTATGTGTGTCTGTTTCCCTTTTTTAAAAAAAAAAAATGATGTAAGGCATCCTCAGACAAGTGAACTCTAAACTTCATTTGTCTTTCAGCGAGCTTGATGGCTATGCATTTAAAAACCCATTCTATCTTATAAACTAAAAATTAAATGTACTCAGCTGTGATGGTCGTCATTGCATCTGCTATTTATATGCTAATACCCTCACTGGGAGATCTTGCAAATTATTCCACCATGCCAATATCTCATGTGCATCTACTCAAAGCCAACTAAATATTTTTCTAGAGGCAGAAGATTTTGGTTAGGGAACCAGAATATTTATCACCATAGAACCTAGTTAAAGGGGCAACCTAAGCAAATACATTAGTTATTTGACCGCAACGGAAAACAGGATTCAGTTATCTTAAATGAAATTTGAGGATATTCTACATAAGCAAGCACTGACTGGGCAAAAATAATTTCTTCACTGCCAGTAACAGAAACTGAATAGTCAAACAGTGTATCTTACATGTAAGGACTTTTACAAGCTCCTCCTTTTCCATCCTTTTATATTATCCAATACAGGATGAAAAGGAAATAAATGCTGGCATTTTGACAGATTTCAGAACCTTGCTTGAGTTTTCCTGTGTGCAACACAAGGAAAACATAAACTACTAAAAGAGCTGTATTTATGGGGACCTCCCACACACACTGCCCCTGCTTTGCTCCATGATTTGAGCATAAATTCAAACCTAGATGACTGCAAATTAGATATGTGTTCCAGGCAAACCACATTTTATGTTTACCAGTAAAAGTATCACCATTCATTCTGTTTGTAGTTGCTCAACAGCACATAGGCTACTTGGACAGTATGACTTTTATTTAGGAATGCACTTTTCACACTATTTCATAATTTCCAGAAGTTAGTAAAAATGTTTAAAGGGTTCCAGACCAACAGCTGGCCTAAGTACAACGCTGGAGAACCCGCATACCCTGCTCCAAGTTGCTTTAGCAATATAAACTACCCAATGAACCAGTTTTTCTTTAAAGCAATGTACACTAGCCAGTCTGAGTATTGTCACAGTCCTGGAGGTGCAAGCTCGAGGCTTACTCAAGACTTGTGCCAAAGCCCTCTCCGCCCCCTCCGGTGATGGGCAGAGCTTGGATACGTACATTGGAAGATCAAGAGTGGTGAGGTGTGCTGCACAAAACCTGTATCACTCCGTGTTACTAAGTACTGCATCTCTGGACCTGAGCAGGCTCAAGGTCCCAGATAAGCCTGGGAGAGATTTAAAAAAAAAAAAAGAGAGAGAGAGAAGCAAACATTTACTCAAAAAGACCAAAAGACCAGTAGGTCTTAAGGTGCAAGACAGTTCAAAAAACCTTGGATCTTAATGAATCATTGTTCAGATGAAATTTGTATGTCCAATATACCCAATGGACTAGCATGTGTGTTTACAGTTTCATACAGGACAGCAAATAAAGGTAGTCTGGAAAATTGGTGCATTTAACAAAACTATCATCTCAGGAAGATACTGCAAAGCAAGATTACTACTTCTTTAGCAGTAACCACTCAAGATGTATGCGCAGATATATTTTCATACCTTATTACTTGGGCTTCTACCATCCACCAAAATCAACGGTACTTGATTGCATAAATATTCTTAAGCCTTAAGAAAGTACCTTAGAAAAGCAAAGTTGTCTTGCATAATCCCAATTTTCACAAAATAAGTACCACATTCAGAAGAAGTGTAACAGTTTTACTTAAACTGCTGAAGATTTCCAAATATAACAACGCCTTTCCTTTCCATGAATCCCAGACAGTCAAAACAAAAGTCTGCTACCTTTCATTATTAATGCTAACAAAGTTCCCCAACATAAAAAAATTAATAATGACTTCTACAAAATTTATGCTAACCACCTACATTTAATATCTGTCCTTAATTTGTATCATAAAAAGTGACTGTAGTGTGTGTTAGTCTCTTAAATGTTTCCGTATAATATTTACACGGAAATAAAGGTTACATCTTACTTTTAGAAGTACAGGAATGTACTTCTCCCATGCAATTACTGTACATACTTCAGGCACTACATCTAATACACAGTAAAAAAAAAAAAATATATATTTCAGCAGTAGCATCTGGTATGGTTTTTTTCATCCAGTTTTTAATTCACACTGGGAGATGAGCTAATCATATATCACTCCATCAATTTCAAGTCCTCTGATTAAAGTAAAGATTGACCTTCATAATTGGATCTGCATTACCTGAGTTTATTCAGTTACTGAAAGGGACAGTCTCACTATCTGAGCTTAACGCTGCTACAGAAATCATCTTCTCTGGATTAGCCTCCACTCAGTTCAGGTCCCTGCTACAACAGGAGCTCTATCGCTGGTACAAGGGAGGCACTGGGAATCATCAGGGAAGGAAATAGAGACAGGACTATCCTTTTTGATTGCTGCTCGTGTTTAGATCACCTTTAAGCCAACCATAAAATCACTACTGAAATGTATAAGCTGCTTCCCTGTTCAGCTCCCACAAGTAGTACAACAGCAGCCTGTACAAAAAACCCACCTGCTAAGAAGCAGATTCGGTAACTACATAACACACTAAGAAATACCTGGTAGAATTTAATTTTTAATGTTTCAGGAATTGTAGAACGGATTAAATAATTTTAACAAAAGAAGAGGCAAGCATAAAATAGTGTTGCACACATTACTTGTGCCTTGAAAACCAAACTTGGTTTCTTCTTAACTCACTGATAACCGTGAGTAAGGAAACTCTGTAAGGTGCCTACTCAGTTTTCCATTCATCTTAACACAAAAGGAAAGGTTTGCAGGTTTGCAGACTGAGGTGTGATGAAGCCAGCAAAGCTAGAAGCCAAGTGATGTGAAATCACATTTAGAGCCCATGCTCAGGCAGGAACATACTCAAAGCAGAGTTCCCAAAATGTTTCCCATTCCTAAAAGCAGAAGGAAAATTCTCATTTTTCTCCCTAAAGAAAGCAGCTGTGCTATAATCACTGTCAAGCCAACAAGTGTTGCCCTGAATAGCCACTACGCTTCAACCACCCCTCCCTTCTTCCTCCCAGACAAACCCCTTCTCTACACACCGTTCCCTGCGCACCAGTCCAGATGAAATTGTTTAAAGCCATTGTTAAAGGCTGTAGTGAGGTCCAGAACTGGCCACATCCATTCCTGGACCAAAAAGTTGGTTTATGGTCTGATAACTCGAAGTCAACTGAAAATGCTTCTTTCTTTCTTTCCCCCTCCACAGTTTTCCAGTGCTTTTCAGCTAGTTCAAGTCATCTATGAGATGAACAGTATTCCTATGACCCTTTGAAATATTTTAGGCAGCATTTTGAATTATTCAATTCCTTTATGATTCAGAGGCCTATACATGATAAAAGCTAAGTTTTAGAGCTGAGGGGGGATGGGGAATAGCTCATTACTAGTCATCTCCTTTAGGAAATGTGATTTTCATCTAAAACATGATATAACAAGATTCCTATTAGCACTCATTCATGCAAAAAAGTCCTACTGCATTCGATGGAATACCACCTATTGCTTAGACCAGATCAAAGTCATGCTACTAAAACTCTGTATGCATCACCAAAGCATGTACGCCCCTGTCTTATGATACAGTCTGCACACACATACACTGTAAAAATCAGCAACTAAGTTGCAGCTTACTTCAATGATCACATTTATGAATGAATCTGAACTGCACATTTGCTAAAAATTATTTCAGATGCTATGTTTTTAATAGATAAATATACACCTCAATTAAATAAACCTAATTTATTACAGGCAACAAGCCAACAAAATAACCTATGTAAGGTTATGAGTGTCTTGCATATATTCCCGATTGTGGATTTTTGGCACAAAGATATCTTTAGATGTGAATATACTTGCTTTAATATTACTGCATCAACCATATTTAAATGCGTTAATGTGTGTTCCAAGCCCGAAAATTTTCTTCCTTTTCCATTTTTATAAATACACATTCAGCAATGTACTTTACTGAACCTCAGAAATACATTCAATTCACTTCAATATACTGTTTCCCCTCGCAAGGTAGGAACGATAAAGAGCAGGAAGCAAATTTATATCTACTACCTACAGAGTACACACTCCTCAGTATTCATAGATGAATTCAGGGAGATGACCCTTCAGTCTAAAAAACTTAAATACTCAGCGTAAGGGTTAACTTGACGATAGACACATCCTACTTTATTTTACACTCTATTAGAAGAGCTCCAAATTGCATCGTGCAACCTGCAAATCAGACAGGGATCAGAGGTCGTCACAGTGACAACTTTTAAGAATTCATAGCTAGATCTGCATAACAAGATATTTTTAATAACTTTGAAACAGCACAAGGCTGCATAGCCAGTGCAAAGCATAAAATACACCACAGCAACATTCAGCTCTAGAAAACAAACAAGAAAAAGACAACACACCACAAAACCATCACACTAGCTGATTAGACGCTTTAATAAAAGACTACTGCTTTGAGGGTTAATTTTACAGTGTTTTGTTTTATATCAGTCCTACATCCTGATAAGACTTAAAAAACCTGAAAAGCTCTTTTAGCTGAAAAGCAATTACCAGAGAGACATTTCACAGATAGAAATAATTATCATGTGATGGTTAAAACAGGGGAGGAGTGAAGGGGAAGTATAAGAATCTGTATGACTTATTTAATATTTTGTGTTTACTTTACAGTTATGGTTGACCTGGCTTTTTTGATAAATATTAGCTAGACAAAAAAAAACAAACAAACACATTTAAATGTTGCCTGGGCTACTACTTTGACCATACAAACGTTATTAAACTTTATTTAATCTGAACACATTACATGCTAATGATATATACAATCTGATAAAGGACATCGTTAGATGTAGTGCTGATTTAATTATCAACATTCCTATATTTCTCTTAAGTTTTAGAAAACATACTAACAATCAACATCAAGTTACTACTCAAATCTCAACATTAAGTGCTTCTGGTTTTCAAACTGCAACTTTGTTATAAGTTAGGGTTTTCAGTTGTGTGCAACTTAAAAGCATCACCTGAGGAAACGACTTCATTTACAAAGGTGTCTCTCTTGATCTAAGTTATGTTTTAGCAGATGTAGGTTCAGGCATGGCGAGGGATCACTAAGGACAATTACCTACCGCCACCACCCCCACCCCGAAACAACTTCTTTAAAATGAAGAAAAGAGGAGAAAAATGAGGATGTGAGTACAAGAACCTGTTACAGAAAGCAGTCAGCAGGACTGGGTTCTCCATAGCTACAGAAAGAAGCAGAAAGAGAAAACAATACAGTCTTTACTTTTGATCTAAAACTCGAAGTGTGACTTTTTTTTTTTCTTAAAGCAGGCACCAACTTAGCTAAAAGACAGACTTAAAAAAAGAGCTGGTTACAAAGCTACAAAATGAGGAGGCAGAAATAACTCATTAGCATTGATAAAGTGCCAAGCTGTAGTATAAGATATGGAAAGAAAAAAAAAAAATAAAAATATCAGCAATAGTCTTGCAGCCAAGTAATTAGTAGAGCTCTTGGCTTCATTTATGACATACTAAAATTTTAACCTTCTTATATATTAAAAATATTTTAAGACTACATTATAATCAGCAAATATTTAACTTGTAAATATAATTTGTAACAATTTTCTGACATTATTCTTTCAGAAAAAAATCTCACTTGTATCTCAGTAAGGTTTCGGGATCAGATCGGTTCTGGACAACACAAGGACAGCCTTCTCCAAATCTAATTATTAATGGCATTATTGAATTCCACCAGATGTTTCACATGGATAAAATTAAGTACACGAATAAATCAAGATCCAAGTGCATGCTTAGATTTGACAGAAGATAAGGAAAGGTGAAACAAAAAGTAATGAAGACAGCTAATGAAAAACTATATATCCCTGGCTGTTAATATAACTTGAAATTAAAAATTCAAAGTGTAAAAGGCCTGTTAAATGATCACTCTGCTGACAGATAAACGAGCAGGATGTTTCTTACATCATATTGCCTACTAGCTTCTACCTGTCCAAGTTTTAGCCAGCCTGAGCAGTAAACCTTTAATAGCTTCCCAAGGGTGATAACATAAGAGATAAATAGCTATATTTTATACACTAAGAGTATAACGAGCTACATTTCTATTAAAAATGTGAAGACTTCAATATTATCCTAACAGATAATACTTTATGAAAATGATGTAAGTGAACGGTAGCGTGCACGATTTAAAATACAGTACACACTTATCCTCTCACAGTTTCTAAAATGGCAAAATCATTTGCAACTAGTCAGCTGCAAATTATACACTAAACAACAAAAATAAAAATCTAGGATTTTAAGAAAAGGAGGAAGACCTTAACAAACAAAACTATTTCTAAACAGAAAAAACAATATTTTTAAAGGAACATTTTAGCCATAAGTAAGTTATTCCTACTAAAGAATTAAACCTCTGGAAACAGGAATTTCTATTTAAACATGAATCTCAGCCAATAATTACAATTGTACTTCTATAATTCATCACTCAAATAGAGTTAGGGATTAACTTGAAGTGTCTCTGGTGTATTGCTGTTGTTGTAAGTTTACCTGGAAACACAGGCTGAGATGATGGCTGGCTTTGGATAAAGGTGGCCTAGAGGAAAATGTCGAGGATGCAGTATGCACTCCCTCTACTGGGCACTGCAATTATCCTGAGCAGGCATTCAGAGAAAGAAAGGGATATGTCTGAGCATCCAGGTACCATGAAATAAAAGCCCTTTTACAGCTTCTGCCCTCTTCCCCTAAATTCAGCTAAAACTCAGAGTCATAGAAAAATGGATTTTGAAACTCTTCTTTATAGTCTGAAAATATATTTCCTATCACAAATTGTCATCTGATTCACACTCCAAACAAGTATTTAACTACAGTGAATGTAACTTGTGTAAGCACACAAGAACTCATTTACCTTTGACCAACACAGCAAGACTGCCATTTTTTTTGTCCAATCCTCACTCCTTTGAAAAAAATAACAGCTCAGAAAGAAACATCTTGATGACTTCTCATCTGCTGGGGGCACAGCAATGGGAAGAAGAAATGCATAGTCTGGGCAGCTGGGATGTATTAACATTTACAAAATCTGCTGCAAGGGATTTGTTTCTAGACTCTCAAAGGATAACCTTTGTTGTTCATTTCCCTCTCCTCCAACAGCTCCTGAGAGGTAAATACAGAATGGTGCCACAGCCTACTGGTGCTGGAAGGGTTTAAGTGTTACATAAAAATGATGGCCCTCCTTATAAATAAGGCTTTCTGATGGTTTGAATTCTTCACTATCATGGAGAAGAAAAGAAAGAGGTGGTTCACATGTCATATCAATATAAACCGTTTTAAGCCAGTTATACAGTTTCACTGTATAAAGTTTGGTGCTTTCCTTGAAGTGACTTCGTACAAGAGTAGTTCTGTAAACCTACAGAAAGTTCTCCTGTAGTTTGCAAAACAGTGCGGCTTTTTCATTTTTCAGTGAAAATAAAGGTAAAAAAAAAAAACAGAGAAAATAATTTATCCTAATTTCCTAACATGCTCTGATTGCTTAAAGATGCTGTCTTGCAGACTAGTGCTCCGTGATCTGGAAAATGAAGCGAGAAATAATGTAAAACACGGAGGTAATAGTGAGGATTGCTAGAAGCAGACACCTTCTTGCACCAACCAAATGACTCTTCTGTGACGGCAGGCCAGGTAACCACCAACTTCTTCCTCTCAATATAATTTACATCCAGCTACATTGCTGGTACATTCATATCAAACCACTGCATCAAGAATTACTCCACATATATAAGCCTTATTTCTATCTCAGCCACGTGCATGTGTAACTGCTCTGCTAAACAAGAGTATTGGTGACATGTGGCAATGGTAAGGGATTCCAGGACCTTCTCTCTTAAGTGGCTATTTAAAAATCTCTGTAGGATTGAGAGGTATAGTCGAGTTCGTACGAATAAATCTCCAGTTCCACTATCTCCCACTAAACCCTTCTCTTTATCAACTTTCTTGATCTCATTTTCAGGATGGGTAAAGCCTTTACTCCCCCTGTCCCCGGACAGAACAGAAACAAAGCACAGAATAGAACACATTAAAAAGGGGGGAAGTTAGAGACCATAGAAGCACAGAGAATGAGCACAAATCAAAACCAGAAAGACTGAGGAGGATGGGCAAGCCCAAGTCCCCAGCCAAATTTCCAAGTCCCTATCATTCTGTTTTACATTTGCTGATAAAATAAACCCACTTTCTCCCTGAAGGTAAGGCTTGCCTGTGGTGCAGGATCATAATTACACTTGAAATGAGCAAGTATACAAACAATTCACCTTTACATTCTCCAGCTAACAATATAGGCACCTCAGACTGCAGTCACACTAGTTGCCAGGAAAACTGCTTTCGTATCCAAATGCAGAGATGTCACAAACCAACGACAAATCAGAAAATTTACATGGGACCCTCTATACTCACTTTATTTACATTCTCTCTCTCTGCTTACTAAATGCTCCCCTTCATTTCTAGCTGTGCTCATCTCTACACAGGAGCAGATACAGCACTCACTGACACCCTGTGCTAACAAATAGCATCTGTAATGCACCCAGCTCTGGCGGGACAGGATGGCTGACAGCCAGTGCTTTGAAGGACAGACTATCAGTACTTCTTCTCTTGGATTTAAAGACACAAAAGAGAGCAAAACTTTGGCATGGCAAGAACTATAGCTCCAATGACACAAGGACGTATAGACAGAAGCAACAATACATAACACAAGCAGCAATGCTGAATCAAAGAGCTATGTGCAGTGTTTCATATGCTGACATGTAAATATTTGACAGATGGGGATTTAGTAATCATGGTCTAAGAGATGCTGTTTATTTTGTTCTATCAGACTCTCATTTTACCATGTTTTTACGTTTCAAAGTCATTTAATGTATGAATAAAAGGTAATTTATACAGTTTCCTTCTGCAATACAAAGCTCTGTATGTTCAGGTTATAAATTTAAACTAACTCTGCACTAACATTAAATTTGGGTATTTTCCACTGGAGAAAAACCCTAGGCATAATTACATGTTGTTTTCAATGCCTAAGTTAATACCTCAATCTGCATTGCTTCATTTTGAATGTATTCTTTGTGTGCACTGCCATGTATTTTCCTTTTTTTTTTCCCCTTCTAACCATGGAATTTATTAGCTTTCAAGCCTTATATAGATAGCATTGATCAATCACCAAAAGTGGTAACAATACCACTTTAAACACACACACACGAAAATCAAGGCTTGAATGTCCTTTATACCTTGCAAGAAATATAGCAACCAATATTCCATGCAGAGGTGCAGCAAATGAAGTCCTGTCAAGCAAATGGCAGGAATGACAGCAGATGTCTGGATTCCTTCATAGCTGGTTGCATAAAGGTAGCACACATATTTCACTGGAGAAAAAAAAACCTCTGACAAGACAGTCTTTCCGTAGTTTTCATTCAGACTTGGCATTTTTGACTGGTGTGGTACATCAGTAGGTATTAAGATGATGAATCTCATTAATCTTGATAAAGCTTCATTTGCACAATGAAAGCAAAGTCTACAACACTCAGTCATGGTTAAACGAGGCTACCACAATTTAGTCCAAGGCATAATGTCCGGACCAAATTCTTACAATCCAGTCATAAACGAGACTCTACTCTGGACCTTGACCCAAAACACTTACTTTCATGTCAAGCTACACAGTAATTTCATTTGATCACAGCCAACAGAAGTGAGTATTATGCAGCTCTGCTTTTTAGCTATGTAAACAAGCCATGGACTCCTTTTTGGATCTAAACAAAGTGTTTGATCTTTCAGCCTCTGTTTATTCAGAAGTTCTACCTACTTCACACTGTCATAGGTGGCTAATCTTCATTAAATATTTTGACGCTTTATATAAGCTTTTTTATATAAAGCTTTATATAACAACTACTTTTCTTAAGATATCCTCAACCACAATACATGCTCATTAGAGACAGTAAATGCTCCAAAGCAGAGACACTACTTTGCTGAATTGTGAGACACTAGCATAGTTTGGCAAGTTGTAAAAGGACACAAGTAATACAGTGTTTACTGAGAACTATGCACAAAAGCAGCTGAGGACATAACAGCATTCCACATGAAGAAACTAAGAGTAAATAAAATCTGAACTTAACCACTTCTCTATCCTAAAGAATAACAGTGCTGCCTTACAAGGTGTTGTCTAATAAGCAGGCCCTTGGCATACTATACAGATGTTCAGTGCAACTTCCTGGAGTGAAGCTACAACCAGCTGAATCAGTGTACTTTTCAATAAAACTTGTGTTGAAAAGTTTCCCAGATTAAGGTTTAAGAGAAAGTGCATTTTTTGTATACAAGCTAAGCATTACTAATGCTCCCCTCTAGTAAAACAGCATTTTAAGAAACTCACCACTTTTGTTTTTCTTGCTTTAAAGGAAATATTCATTTCCTTATATTTCTTCATAGCAATCTCCAATTTATTCTTGAGATTAATGGCACATCTTAGCCGATCATCATTTACTCCTGCTCTGGTAAATAGCTGCAAAGCAAGAAATCAACATTCTTATTCTTTTTCCTAGACATCTAAGCCAAAAAATATTTTTGGTTGTCCTTCATAATTAAACAACATTGTCACAAATTGCTTGATTTTACAAGTAACAATTAGTGAAGGCCCTTATTTTCCTCTCTAGAATATGAAAAGCTAATAGCAACTATTAAAGACAAAGAATGAACAGCTGGTGTAAGTATCTCTGGAGAGTGTCCTTCTATAGGCCAGATTCCATGCACAAGGCTCCTGAGCAGTGATATCAACTGACAGGAAAGTCATACTGTTTTTCTGACACAGACATGTCTGATAAAAACAAGCTGTTTTACTTTAATCCTTTGTGAAGAAGTCCTTTTTTTTAAAAAAAAAAAAAAAAGTATGGCTGTAGGTACCATACCTAATGCTAAGAGCCATCAAATAATTTATGTAACTCCTGTAGTCTCATTTTGTCCACCTCTACTGAAATAGAAATCTTTTCTATTTGCACCAATGTTTCTTCAATCTTAATTTTCTTTTTGCTCACTCTCCCGGAAGATTTAATGTACCCAAGACCTTGCTTCTCCATCTTTTTATGAAAAAAAAAAAATTTGTCTCTTTATCCCACCTGAATCCAGGACTGCACAGAAGGCCAAAACTTATTTCTGAGAAGTTTGTGAGCATCCATGACATTGTTTATTATGGCAGTATTATCTTCATTCTCATGCACTTTTATATCTGCTCAAAACAAGGGTGGGGGAGAAAGAGTTAGTGCATGATGCTTATAGTATCTTCACTACAGGAGCTAAAGAAGGTAAGCAGAAGTAGTAGACATGAACCTTTATAAAATATTTGATCACTTCAGAGAAAGTTACAAACATCAGAATGTTTCTCTGTTCAGTATTAATTATTCTACTATTATCCACACATTAAAAAAAAATCAGAGGAAAAGACGAAAAGCTTTCAGTCCAGTGATGACAGAAAAAAGTTGTTAAGCCATCACTACTAAGGAATGGCCAAATAAACCACAGACAAGTGCAGTCTTTACATTACATCTTGCCCTAAGTCCAAATGAACTGGGTCTTATTGTACCAGTTTCTGCATATTCAATATAAGATAATCCCTGCCCTAGTGGCAATAGGGACTTGATTGTGAAAGAAACCAAGTATGCCACTATCCAAGTAAAAATGGTACTTTTACACTCATTAGTCATTCATAAGCCCCACGGATACATTTCCAATTCTGTTGTCTGCAAGCACAGAAGTAGATACCTGCTTTACTGGCTGTTTGCACATGAAATTCCATTAGGACAGTGTTTGTAAGAGACTTCACTTAAGACTGTCAAAACACAAACCATCCTAATTTTTCTAGAGGTAACTCACATTATCAAAGTTACATAAAAAAAAAGTATAATCATAAGACTTCCCAGCAAAACTACCTACTGTTTCTTACAAGTTGTCAGTAGGAAGGAAAAAATCATAAGTTTAAGAATCACTCAATTGTAAGATTTTTAAATTAGCAGTTTATACCTCAGCTATAGAAAGAAAGAATTGAGTAGTGAAGTGTAAGTGAAGAGAAAGAAAATTATATACACTAAACATATTTTTTTTAAAGCCAGGAAACTCATCTTATTGCAGGTACTATGAAGTGCTGTAATGTGGTTACAACAACTAATACAAAAGTTCAGCCTTAGAATGTAATGAATAAAATCTGTTAATCACAAACAAGGACATCCAAACCTAAGAATGGTTACTAGATGAACCAGAAATAGAAAAGAACTCCAAAATAAATTGGTGTCCATGAATCCCAAATCAAAATGGTATCCAGGAACACCAGCATTTAAGTCATAAAAAAAACCCCCAGAAACACAAAACCGCAAAGCACTTCAGACAAAGGCTGCCTCCAGCTGTATGTGAAAAATTTTTCCAGGTACCTGTGGAGATTTCAAGGGCTAGAGTATACTTATGTGAAATAAGCCCATGGTTCCTAACAAAAGTCTGGTAATCATCATCATTGAGAGCAGGGACACCAGACTGAACTTCCGAGCATATGCTTCCATCTAGTTCTTTTTGCTCAGGCTTCTCCTGTTTCTCATCTAACTCTTTATCAGTTCTAACACACTGAGAAACAGAAAGAACATCCTTGCTGCAGCATGGCTGTTCATCATCCATGCATCCAAAAGAGGATTGGTTAACTTCCATCTGGCAGGACAAGGGGAATGCAGGTCTATCCTCATTAGCAGACATTTGTTTGTCGGGTTCCAGTTCTGTCTCATTCACAGTGAAGTCGAAAGGATCTGGCATCAGAAGCTGGAAACAGTTTTCCATCTCTGTCAGTGTGTCAGCAATCTCTTGGGACATTTCTATCAAGACACAATTGTTTCAGAATATTATTAAATACTGTAAAATGCTAATGGCTCCAGAGTAGACACAGATTTACAAAATAAATACGACTGCCAAAGGGATAACTCATCCGGTAATCAGTGATGATTTAGCCATATAGATCTCTCTCTGCTGCAGAAATTGTCCTTATAAAAGTGACAATACTTGGAAATCTAGAATTTCCTGAGCAAAGAATTTAGAGTTAGTGTTCCACCTTTCCCTATCCTCTCTAAAATTTCCTTATGCAAAGATGGCACGAGTACTTCATAGAATTTGAAGGTGAACAAGATTCAATGAGGATATTCTTACTGATGTGGATGGGTATTCATTCTACAGCCAGGAACATGCTTGTAGGTGTAGCCATGAATATATGCTATTGCTCAAAAAGATGCTACCAATAAAAGCGACTTTAAGAAGGTTAAATCTCTTTAAAATTCCACCCTCGTGCATGAAAACGTTTCCAGCGTGCAGAATAAACGCAGACACAATTGGATGCATTGCATAAACCAAAGTAATTTAATTAAATAACCCTTTGTAATTGCAACATAATATACTTACTATCTCTGTTCTTCTTTCATATTACAGAAAGATGTTTGCTATATACATATCACTTAGGATTCAGCCCTCAGTTAGACACATTTTTCAGCAGCAGTATGATACTTTTCATAGATATCCTACACTGCATCCAGGAGTCCGTGCAGACCATTGCCTATAGTTGTGGAACATGACGACTGTATATACAATATAATTAAGGTTATGAGCCAACAAGTTATTGAGAAGTCTGTGACTAGTCAATGACACAGAAATTAAGTCACTAGCTCAGAAAAGTCTCATGTTATGCTTGCTTAAGGTTATGCATTCATACTTCTCTGAATTATAGACCAGACCTTCACTCGCTAACTTTTTTTTTTTTTTAAAAAAATCTCTTCATATTACCTGAGTTCACAGGACTGTCCCTTGTATCCCCTGATATTCTTTAGGTGAGAGAGACAGAGGTCAAGCTCTAACAAATGTAGTATTCCCACCCCCGTGGTCAACTATTATTTGGATAGCTCTTCTCTTAGGATTTGTTTTATATAACCTTAAAAAAAAAGGTTGCTTTAACAGTGAGCAAAAAAGAAAAAACACTAAAAGAACAAAAGCTACTCACCTTCCATTTCTTTTTCAGCTCTTTTGGCTTTTTCTTTGTAAATGTTATCCAATCGTTTTTGCTTCTCCTCTTCCCTCCTCCTTTCAGCCATGGTTCTGGCATGCACATCTTCAAAATCCACCTAAGGACAAAATGAAGAAAAAAGTGTAACATTTCTCGTAAGAAATATACAGAAAATCCATTTCCTAAGATCTTTATCTGTGGTGAAAAATCCTTCAACATCAGCGATCAGCCAGAAGCTCAGCAGTACTTCCTTTTATCTCTTCTCCTCCTAGAATCAATAACTACAGTAATTCTGAACAGAGTTTTGACTTCTACTAATAAGGGACTACTGTGAATCAATGGCTTTCAGAAAGGAATCATAAGGTAGAAAAGCAAAATGCTTAGATTTACACATCTAAATTGCAGGAATAAACTAGGTTTTGGGAGACCTCTGTCACAGCATTGAAGGCATGGGTTTAGGGGGAATGGGCAGGAAGAGACTACACAGGGCAAGTGTGTAGGCATGAAAACATCACACTAGGTCCACTAGTAGTAAAGGAAATTTAAGAACATTTGCAAGCACTATTACCACAAGTATACATATCACTTTCAGTAGACCATCAAATTCATTAAAAAAAGACCCAATTTTGGATTTTACAATTACATTTGTTGCATTTGGGGATTGAGGGAAAGGTTAGCATTCAGTCTCACCCTGCTTTCTTATGACTAAAATATAAACATAAATCCAACTGATTTAAAATGCTGTTTCTTAAAATATTTTCAATGGGGTTTTTTTAGTTTGTTCTTAGAAGGGCTTGAAAAACATTAATATTTTTCACTTCTGTTTTAAGGAAAGGAGTCTTGATTGTGTTATTGCATAAGGAAACCCCTTCAAAAAAGGAAAGCACAGTATTTCCTTTTGATTGCTACCACATAACTTCCATTAACTTCAATACAGATTACGTTGAGTACTGAGCAAGCTCGTTCTTTGCTGCTAACAGTCTGCAGACTCTCTGGTACTATGTCTATATTAAAAGCATCCACTGAATGCTTCTTGTTACTGCCACTGCTAGATGACCAAGCTTGTCACATACAGTAATGGTTCCCAGATACTGACATCTTACACCAACACGTAGCACAGTGAAGTTGAATCTGTCTTATGAGGCAGAGGCCCACACAACATTGAGATCACTCTACACAGGACAAATAAGTCTCACTTTCTATCTAGTCCTAGAAGATCTCTCCTGTAATATGTACCCGGACTTACTAGTCATGGGTCAAGCAAACCAAGTACAGTCTACAACTGAATTTTGCATATTTTTTTGCACAATGAAGAATTTTGTTGGTCTCAACTCAAAATTACAGTAACTTTTTCACATTTGTTCAGCATTAAGCAAGTAGGTAAGTCCATTAAACACTATGGAAGTTAAAAAACAAATGCTTGATCTTGGGCTTCATCACGTGCTAAAGTAAAGTGTCTTGCTATATACATTTCCCTACTGATGAATAATCCCTATAGTGTGCAATAAGCCTTAAGTTTTTCACAAGTATTACTTATGCAAACACTTTAAAGACAAATGTTTTTTATATAAAAGCCTCTAGGAGTAAAAGGATACTTCAGCTTTCACAGAAACTGGCATAGAGAGTCTCCATCAGATTAGGAAAAGAGGCACACTCACCACGCTCTTTTCTTTTTAGTGGGGAATAGGTGGGCAGAAGGAAGGTAGGGAAAAGGACTAGTTTCACAACCTATAGCAGTACATGGATCACCAGAGTGAGCTTTTTTTGTTTCCAGGAATTGATTTTTCTACCAAGTTCACACAGCTCTACACACAGTAGCAGTAGAAACAGATCCTCCCAAAGAGCAACATTGCCCACAAAAATGGAACAAAGATAGAGAACCCAGGAACTACAGTTACCATTTTGAGGCAGTCAGATTGGACTTGCACAGAAAACCAGAGATAGCGAGAGCTTCCTAAATCACAACTTCTGCCTCATACCAGAATACCTACAGTACAGTCATTTGCCCGTTCTGTCCCCTTCTCTGTCCCAAAAGGACCAGCCACATGCTGCTACTCTGCACTGTTTCATGCTTCGGCACTCGTCCAGATGTCCTTCCTACAACATCTGCAACATCATGGTTTGCCATTGAGAAGGAGAGCGCACCTCACATACTAGATATCTATCAGCAACCAAATCTACAACACACACAAAGCTTGGAGTTGTCCAAAACAGGGCACACTGGCCTCTTACAGAAGCCTCACAAGGTCAGAATAACTCAGGGCCTGAGTTATGGATGTGTGCGTGGACTCACCTGCTATCTGGTGTCCGCAGCACTAACTCACAAACTTGGGCAGAAAACACGTAACCTTGTTTAGGCGATAGGGACTGAGACCAGAGTTCCTGTTCTGTCTTTGTATCAGTGCAGGCTACATGAACCCTTTTGCCATTGGCCTGTAATTATGGAACTGGATGTGATGAGGTGCAAACAATTGTTCTTGATTTAAAGGGTATAAGTTGTGGGCCTAGAGAACTACTGCAGCTTTTGCAAAAATATTGGAATACAGCAATAATATACGTTATATTGATCAGTTTAAAATCCTGTTCGCTTTGTAATTCCAGCTTACCCCATAATTCCATCCAGGCATTCCTCAGATGCAAAGATACTACAATATGACCCAGTTGCCCAAATACGCAAACATTTGGAAATACTCGAAATTATTTTTTTCCTCCTTTCTTCTTTTTTTAAACTTTGAGACAGGAGTTTGAAAACATATATTTTCAGATATACTGAAATATTATTTGTTCTTGAAGTCAAACATTTATACAGGTATCTACTTGGTACCTACTAATATGGACCTGCAGTGGGTAGCTCTCCAGGTTTACACCCTAAAAGGGCAGCCGTTGTCAGCTTCTGTCCAACTGTTTATAAGGTGATTTTAGTGATAATAAAAAAAACAACCCCAAAACACACACAGAGCAAACACTTCTCTCAAGTTGCCCTATACTACTGTGCCAAACCCATAATACAGAACAGCAGATGTATTTTACTACCAGAAAGCACAAATGCCTCCTCAAATCTTTTGGATGTTTCTCACACTTTAAGTATTAAACTGGCTAAAGGTCAGTTAGGTCAGCTGGCTCATCTCAGCTCTTTAAGTACAAGAGTTATCAAACTACTTAAGATTGTTTCTATTGGTATTAATGTTTCTAGAAGTACTCAAATTCAGCTGCTCTAGAAAATAGTACAGCCAGCCGTACTGGGTAGCTTAGTATCATAAACATACAGAGTGATCACTCAGTCATAACTGGGGAGCAGTCATGAACCACAGGAACACAGATGGACAAAGTTCAACAGAATTGTTGTACTCTTGCATGTTCAATTTGGTAAAACTGTACTATGCGTTAAAGCTCCCTAGTCTTAGTCTTGCATTTCTCCTTGTCACTTTCTTTTTTTTTTTTCTTTATTAAACAAGACAATAAAGGAGAATTCAAAGACAATCACCTTTTCAAAGCAGATCATAGAATTGTTTGGTTGGAAGGGACCTTAAAGACCATCTATTTCCAACCCCCCTGCCATGGGCAGGGACACCTTCCACCAGACCAGGCTGCTCAAAGCCCCATCCAACCTGGCCATGAACTCTTCCAGGGATGGGGCATCCACAGCTTCTCTGGGCAACCTGTGCCAGTGCCTCACCACCCTCACAGTGAAGAATTCCTTCCTAATATATCATGTAAATCTTCCCTCTTCCAGTTTAAAGCCATTGTCCCTTGCCCCTGTAAAAAGTCCCTCCCCAGCTTTCTCGTAGGCTCTTTTAAATGCCAAATATTGTATACAAAAAGAACACAGCACAATAAATAATACATGTAGAGAGTACACTATTAGCTTAGTATGGAACCAGAACGACAGAAATATACATCATGAATCACAAAGTTTTTTTGATCTGCTGTTAGGAACACTGAACAGCTGTCTTTCTGCAGAGAAAGAGAATCAATATGTTCTTTGAAAGCCTGATATTATCATCGCAGATAGTGTGAATGGTAGGGTACTGCTCCCAATTTCATTGTTTGCACCTCAGAAGAGACACTAAAGCAGAATGTTTCAAACACAATAACTTGAAGCCTAGAAGGGAGATCTAAAAGCAAGTGTTTACATACAAGAAATGGATCTTTAATAAAACTTCCTGTATGACACACTAACACTGCAGCTGAGCGGGGCTAGCACCTACACTTACTGTCTCTGTCGTACAGCAGAAGGACACTAGAACTGGACAGCTCAGTACAGAAATCAGGCTAGTTTAAACTGGCATAGAAAGACTTAATAGCTCATTATCCTCAGTTTGAGGTATAACCATTATTTTTGTTATAAAAAGGGTTAGACTTTGAGGCTTCAGGTGGGAATCAGTGGGAGAAAGCCTACTGGTGAGCAATACCTGAAAAAAGGCTAGTTGAGCCCAGCTCTGAGCACAAGCCTGAGAGTTTTAAAACTTTACAATACTGCAAGATCAACAAAAAGTTTTGGGTTTATTTTTCAAGCACGTCCCTAAAGACAACGTCATTTCCAACAGCTTTTCTTTTATATTTATTGGTTTCCTCGCATTATACATCTAGCGATCATCATCTAAAAACACACACAGAAGTAAAAATGCAGAGTACCTTCTTATTCTGCTTTAAGAAGTTGTATCCCAGAGAAAGCTTCTTGTAGGCCTCTCCGTATTTCTCATGCCAGTCTTGCACTGATTTAATTGCTGCTTTCCTCAGTTTCTGTGCCACCTCCTTGGGCGGGGGAAGAGGTTGCTCATGGTCTATCCCCACCGTGAGCTCCAAGAACTCTTGGAAGTTGGAAATAATTAGCGTCCGGAAATGATGGGATCGGGTGAACAACTCCTGCACGATCTGGAAAGCTGAAAAGCGCATCTCAGCGTGCTCCTCGTTGAGCCGTGTCATCAGCAGGTGATAGGCATGGCTGATATGTTCATCTGAAGACCTGAGAAAGGAGAAAAGGAAAAAAAAAAAGGCGGAGTTATTTAAAAAGAGGTCTGGCACATAAACCCATAACTTTTTTTTTTTTTTTAAATTTAATTTTAAATTTTAAACCACCAGCTCCTGTGGCGGCAGCAAGCTGCACCCAGCTCAAACAGCAGGCCCCGGGACAGCCTCCGCGGCTGCCCGGCCCGGGGAGAAGCGCCGGTTTCGGCGGCGGC
>NW_009602353.1:0-32156 GCF_000690535.1 Cariama cristata | reverse complement strand
AAGATGCTGCAGCGGGGGGAGCAGCATCCCGCCGGTACAAAGTGTGGGTTGGCAGCAGCACCGAAAAGCTCGGCTTTATTCATTATATTTTCTTTTTTTCCTGCCTGCAGGAGTGGTTGTTGAAGAGGGGGAAGGAGGGGGAAGCAGTGTGCAATGGCGGGGGGGGGGGGGGGGGGGCCTAGAGGGTTGCGGATCTCTGCGCAGGTTTTGCTTTTTAACGAGCTCGGAGAGCCCGGGCTGCTTGCCTGGAGCTGTTGCAAACGGCTCCGGTTTATCGAAGTGAGTTTGCACCCTGACAAAATGATTGTGTGTGGCCCTTGTTTAAAAATGAGCTTTTTTTTTTTTCCCCCTCCTTGAGCAGGTCGGAAGGAAAGCGTAGTAGTTTTATCAACGCTGCGTGGGCGGTAAAACTCACCGCTGCAGCCTTATTTTGTGATATTGTGTTCCCCACACCTACAACAACCCGGGTGGGAAAAGAAAAGCATGGCTAACTTGCTGTTGCTTGATAATGGGGAGTTGAAGATTCAGTGTGAAAGCAAAGGGTTCATGTTAGGAGGTACAGCCCAGTTTGGTTTTGACAACCCACCGTGCTGGTAAGTCCCTTCCTCGTCGAGAGGAGCAGGTTGGGTGTCAGCGGCTGACACCCATCATGGGCAGAGCCGCTGCGGGCTCGAACATGGGGGTTAAAGATGTTGGAGAGATGTTGGGATGGGAAATCCCAAACCGTAAGCTCCCTCGCGTGCTTGTGAAAGCAGCTCTAAGGATCTCGCAGGAATAAATTCCACAAGTCTAAATATTTCGCTTGACAGAGCCTCGTACCCCTCCTGCAAGGGTGATTGTCTGGAGAAGCGTCAGGACTTGCAAATAGTGGGGGCTTGGCAGGAATATGCACTTGGACAACAATTTGCCATGTGTCTTGCGGAGGGTCCTTGAGTGATTGCGCTGTGTTGCAAAAGGCTTTCTGCCCTGGAAAAGCAAACTGCTAATTCCTCCTGGGATGAAGAGACTGGTGAAATGCCTTGTTGATTAAGCAAATCATTAGCAGAGCTAAGAGGACCTGAACCTGATGAATTAACCCCTAGCTCTTGCTTCTGCACTGTGTCCTGCCCAGTCCCGCACCCACCGATATCAGAGATGGATCTGTAGGGTCAGTTGTGAACCAGCTGGGGAGAAGGTCTGCATGTGTTTCCCATGCACGGATCTGGTCCTTAAAGTAACTTAGCCTGCTTATACAGCTAAGCAGAAGACAAGTGATGTTTTGAGTTGAGAGAGGTCATTTGAATTAACAGCATGTGAACTGTTAAATTTAGCATTACCTGCAAGCCAAGTACAGAGAATAAATCATTCAGGAGGCCTATAAAATATGTAGGACTGACCTGAGACCTCTGTGGCCACCTTGTTGGCACAGGTGTCTTAATGATGGATCTAGGACACGTGCATAATTCAAAATGGAGTGTGGTTTAGGGACAGTGATTGGCCTCATCTCTAGATAATCCTGCTTAGCGATGGAAAGCTGTCTTAACTCTCCTCGGGTCAGTTTTCCTCTGAGGCACCTTGTGGGGGTCCTGCAGTGATCCTTGTGCTTCCTTACTCATTTCTTCATCTGCTTCTGCCTGGGGAGACGGGAGATGTTGCCTTGGTGACTGCAGCATCCACCAACGCAACCCCTTGCCAGTTCTGTAGCCTGCCGTAGGCAACAAAGCGCAGGACCGGCTTCAAAGCCTGCCTGTTCAAAGCAAAAAAACCAGGTGCCTGCCAGAGGAGCTCAGACTTGGCCTGGGCTTTGGGGATGATGACGTGGGACCCTGCAGATCAAAGATGGGCGGAGGTGATGTGGTGCAGCGGTTCATGCAATGGGAACTCATGTGCTGCTTGATCATGTTAGATAACTTCCCCCCTACTATGTAGGATATTTAAAGAAACCCACTAGACTTTTTTTTTCTACCTCCCTGAACATCTTTTCCAAGTATCTTCCCTGAGTAAAGGGCTGACTTTTATGGAGTGAGAGTCTGAATGGCTCATACTGTCCTTTAGTCTTCAGTCTTCTTGCTTTCTTGGCGTCTGGCTTTGTCCCAGTGCTTGTGAATTTAGCTGGATTTGGTTGAAAGTCTGATTCTATTTAAAAAACAAGCAAAAAAAAAAGTGCAGGCATCTACCTCTCTATCCATTCCTGTGTATACATGTGGTGGAACTTTCTTGGACATCAACCTCGTATTGCAAAAATTGGAGCAGACCTTGGACCAATGCCTAGGGTTGAACGATGCTTTAAGACACTTTGGTTGGGTAGGAGGGGGCTGTCATCGCCTCTTCTTGACCTGACCCACTTTGGCCATAGCCTGTCCAAGTGCTCTCCTTGCATTTGGCAGAGCAGCAAGGAGGTGCTCTGCTCTCCTGTGGAAGGATGCTGGTGTGGCCAGAGCATTTAAGGGCTGTCCTTTGAAGTATCTCTTCTCATCTTACAGAATTTTGGGTTGAGGAAGATGATTTCACTTGGAGTTAGTCTTATGCTGCACCTGAGGTTTGGCAGACCTCACTTCTGCTTTGGAGGGGGGACCTGGGGGCTCTTCTTTTGGGAGTACAGCATCACTGCTAGCCCTGATGTGGTGTCTTCTCTTGACAAAACTGCCTGGGAAGTAGAGGTCTGGACTTGCTCATGACTGAGCCCTTCTTTCAGAGCTCCTACATGCCTCTCCTGGACACACCGATGAGATGTAGTAGGATGGTTCCCTTTCTCTTGTCTAGGGCTATTAAGTCTTGCTGACTTACATCTAAGACTGTTGGCTGGTCTGGGGCAGCTGGGTCTACGCTCGTGGTTACATCACTTTAACCCACATACAGCTGTGACTTGAGACTGAAGGCCAAGTTCAGTGCTGTGAGTAAACAAAGCTCTAAATGTTGTGACAAATTTGTTGATTTGCTACGCAAAATCCCAGCTCCTTTCTAAAGGGGCTGAAATGTTGTTGTTACATGTCCCTGTTAAATACGTTGTTGACCTCCAGTTGTAGGCATTCTTTACTGCAGAAAATATGGGATTGAGTAGTCTCCTGGGGCATGAGCAAACTGCTCTACAGCTGTGTAAAGGGCAGGATAACTATACCCCCACACTGGTCACTTGTTATTCTCTAACAAATGGTTCACTATGTAGTACCACTAACAACAAAGCTGGAAGTGGAGAGAGCTTGTGCACTGCAGCTGGGGCATCTCGGTAAACCTAAGACACAGAATAACTTGTGTTGCTCAAGGGGTTTTACAGATGTCACTTTTGCTGTAGGAGCTTGCTCTGCAGACTCCTGCTCTCACATGGGTGGCTGGGTCCTCACAAGTATCCTAGTATTGGTCTGGTTATCTAATCTAGCTTTGTTATGCTTCCAGCGTCAGCTTCTCTGCCAAATACGTAGCTCAAAGTATCCATTTGCATGTTATGCTTTGGAGGATCTAATTTGGTTTTCCTCTAAGCTGTGTGATGTGGTATCGTTCTTGGCCAAGAATTAACATGCTAATTGTCTTCAAAAGGTAGCAGATGAAGGCTGGCTTTAACAAGCTTTCAGTGTATTTTTAACCATCTGTAACACTTGTACTTCCTCTCAGCTAATTTATTTGGCTGCTTCTTAATTAAGTGCTGTCGATTGGGTTTTCTGGTGTCTGAGTGAAGTCCTGTTTGCTTCCACTCCTGGGACCTTTGGTTCTGCCTCCCTACCTAGATAAATCAATGGTGTTTGAGCACTTTAGCTGAAATACAATGCTACGACATACTAGCACCATTGGTGTGCTATCCGAAATAAAATCCTTGTAGTGATAGGATGAGGGGTAATGGCTTTAAACTGGAAGAGGGAAGATTTAGGTGAGCTATTAGGAAGAAATCCTTCCCGGTGAGGGTGGTGAGGCCGTGGCAGAGGTTGCCCAGAGAAGCTGTGGCTGCCCCATCCCTGGAAATGTTCAAGGTCAGGTGGGATGGGGCTGTGAACAACCTGGTCTGGTGGAAGGTGTCCCTGCCCAGGGCAGGGGAGTTGGAACTGGATGAGATTTAAGGTCCCTTCCAACCCAAACCATCCTATGATAAACTGTGCTGCAAGTGCACCAGATGCTGAGTCTGTGTTGCAGACATGAATTGGATGCTTGGTCAAAGCCTTAACTGACCTTAATTGATGCTACCTCCTTGGTAGCACCCCCTGTACTTGATGGTTGCTGGAATTA
This sequence comes from Cariama cristata, assembly GCF_000690535.1. Lineage (NCBI taxonomy): Eukaryota > Metazoa > Chordata > Aves > Cariamiformes > Cariamidae > Cariama > Cariama cristata. The sequence continues at coordinate 27,962 of NW_009602353.1, read as the reverse complement.
AATGACAGAAGTGTAGTAAGGCCACCATCAGCTGGGGGACAGCTGGCTAACATCACTGAGCTTCCTTGGAAGGCTGCAGATGGCTGCTGTCACTGAGCAGCAGTGAGGTCTCCTGGAGAAGTCACTACTCTGGCCATCTTGACAAGTAGCATCCTTGAGAGCCACGCTTGGCTTAGTGCAGGGAGAATCCCATCAATAGCCCAGGGCATGAGCTGCAGTGGGAGTTGAGGAGCTCAGGATCTCATCTGGGAGCAGGAAAGCTGGTGCTAAGATCTCTACTGTGTAGACCTGGGTTGTTAAGGCTGTGACCCCAAACAGTTGGGCTCTCCAGTTCTGGAACATGTGTCCTGGAAAATGCCCCAGGGACTGTGCTGGGTGGCCAGCACAGGATAAGCAACTGTCTTCAGCAATAGAAGATGGAGGTCTGTGTTTCTCCAGGATTCAAAATATTTCCTTGGGAAAAGACTGATGTAAAAGGCTGGGGTGTACAGTGTCCTTCCTCAAAGTTAGTCATAGGTATGTCTAATGGGCCTTATTAAACTCAGTTATTAGGCTAATGTATTTGCTGTCAGTTAGAGAAATTGCCTTTTCTATGCTTAATTCTCTTTTGGGTTTTTAATGTGTGAATGATGACTGAGGTGGGCCCACAGTTGAGCCCTCAAAAGGAAGAGCTTTCTTTAAATAACTGAACCCAAGTGTCAGTATTGGGTTATTCTGCTGTGGCTGAGTCCCAAACCCACACCTTTCTGTTGACTTGTCAAAGCTCTTCTGCTCTGTATCACCAGTAACAGACCTGATTCTCCAGAGCATGGAGGGTCTTCCCAAAAATGCTTCCTGGCCACTACAGTTGGAGGGGAAAGGAGGCAAGGTTTGCACGGAGGGTTGAATACAGGGTGTTAAGTCTGACATGATGAACAGTAAGCTCTGGACTGGCTGGAAATGGCTGTCTCAGCACTTAAATCTGTAATTGCCCAGTCTCCTGTTGGTGCACTGCGTCCATCTGGAGTGCGGAGGTTGTTGGTGCAAAGGTAGACCATGCACAGGCAGATGCACTTGCCAGGTGACACCTCTGCCCTTTCCATTGCCACTGGACTTCTTTTATGTCCTTAACTGGGAATTAAATGTTCATATTATTCAGCCCATGGTAACTGCTGACTTTACTGGTGTTGGGAATCTTGATCGCTGTGAAGGATGTTTTTGCTTTCAGCAAATAACTGACCCAGGACACCACTTGTCCAAGGGCAGGTGCTCAGAGCTGTCGGCCAAACCTGTGCCTTCCCTCTGTCTGCGAGAGTCAAATGTTGGCTCGAAATCTTAATGTGGTTCAGGAAACAAGTTGACAGGTTGACTTCTGCTACCCAATACCGGTCTATTTACAGGACTGGCAATGCCTGCAATTTGTTAAAGCATCTAGAAAATGCTGAAGTACAAATTCTCATCTGGAGGGAGAAACAGTTGTCCTCTTTGGGGGAAGAGGACAAGGCTTTAGTTGATCCAGGGCTGGAGTGTTGGATTCATCAATCCGAAGATGTTTTGGTAGTGCAAGCGCAGGTGCTGGAAGGATGAATTACATGGGGCTAGGCTTTTATTATGGATCACAAATAATCTCGAAGACTTTTGGCTTATTTTGAGGATATAGAGGTAAGCCCAGTGACACCACTATTGCTAAAAGCTGCCTTTAGACCAGTATCTGGTAGTCCCCAGATCACATGAGGTCTGCCCATGTGCAATTTTGTAAACCAGGTTTTTGGGACAGCAAGCTTCTAGAGCTGTAGTAGAAGCTGCCTCTAGGCTGTGGCCTTTTTTTTTGGATTTCTCTTACCTTTAGACAGCTGGCTGACTTTGTATAAAAAAAAGTTTATCACTCACCCCAAATTTGGGGATTTACTGCCAAATGTGAAGAGCTGCAGCATGGGATTTCTGTTTCTTCCTGCTTAGGTATTCTAGCGTTGCAAATCAATGCAAGGTGACAGTTTAACTCCATGCATTCTCGTATCTCATCCCAGAAATGAGAGATATTTGCTGAATTCACTCTTAATACTGTACTATGTTACCTTGCAAGGAGCTGCCTTCAACTTTAGCTGCTGCTTCAGACTGGATTAGTGCCTTAGGCTTCAGTTTACTGGCAGTTGCAGTGACATGATCTATCCTTGACCAAAATTTGGTCTGCTTGGGGTAGTTAATGCCCAACACAGTGCTAGGATTGTTCATTCACTGTAGACCAAGCAAAGCCAAGGGTCTGAGCTGGGTGGGCTGGCTCTAAATTTAGGCTGCAGTCTCTGCCGTGGCTCCCCGTTGATGTCCTTTACTAGCAGAAAACACTCAGGGAGGCACATAGCTGTTGGTGTAGGGACCATGTGGAGGCTTAACATCAAATGGTATTTAAGAGGGGCAGCAAAAAAGCTGTGTAACTAATACAGCAGTTCTGCAGGTACAGCTACTGTGCATTAATCCTATTGCCTAGGCTATCAGCAAGGGCAACAGCTAGCAAAGAAGAGATGCTTCCCATATTTAAAGGATGCATCAGTGAAAATTTCTTTGTAGAAACTACCAAAAATTCTAGTACCTGCCTATATGTAGAGAAGAAGCTCTTTTTGATCGCTGTCACTTGACTAAGTGTGAGCACTTGCTGTGGTGTCACCACTAGCAGTGTCTTGTCTTGCCAGGAGCAGCAAGGACTGAAGCCATTCAAAAGATTAGCTGCTTAGCAGCATCATATACCATCTAATAACGGGGTGATCCTTAAAAAGAAAAGGAAATATGTAAACACACCTCCTGGTTTGTTCATAGACCAGCAGCTTGATTTGTATTTTAGCCAATTATGATGCTTGTAAAATAAAGTAATGCAAAGAAGTGAAGGAAAACCCACTTGCAAGTGCTTCTTTCTGGAGGCTGAGCATATCAGCAAACTCTGCAGTGGGTGGTTCCTCATACAGAAATAAAGTCTTTCACTTCATTTTTTACTCTATTTTCTCCCTATTTGAAAAGCTTAAGCTCTTCAAAGTGGCTTTCAGCTCCTTCTTTCCTTCCTCTTTTTCTGCTTTAGAAACATGATTGTTTTCCTTACCCTTGGAGCTGTGGATCCTCGGGGCTGTGGGTTGAGGTGTTACACAGCACAGCTCAGGGGCTGGATGAGCAAGGGTGGAGTACAGAGCTTTCCTCGAACACGCACACGGGAGTTGTACAACAGACCTGGTGAAGGGTGGATGAGCAACAGTTCAGACCACAGCCTGGTGTGTGCTCCTCTGGGGTTTGGGACAGCTCATCTTTGTTTTATGGTGAACTCATGGGTTTGCCTCTTATCAAATACCACTGCTAGGAACTGGCAGTTTGAAGCAGGGGCATGTGTTAGGACCGTGTGTTAATGTCCTCCACACTTTTATGGTCAAATGAATAGAGGCTTGCTCAGGTGGGAACCGATGTTACCCATTAATCCCCTCCAGTATCCCCAAAACAGCTGCATGTTTGCAGATGGCAGCCCTTTCCTTTCCAGGATGCCTGAACTCCGTGCCTTTGACAAGCCTTGCTCTAAAAGCAAACTGCATGAACATTCATTTAAAACCTCCTATTTGAAAGTAAAATATTATCTTTGCTCAGTGTGCAAACGTAACTTTATTTCTTTTTTTATAGGCACAGGATCGAGCATTCTTTCTGCTCTACAGGATTTGTTCTGGCTATCCAAATCCAAAGTAGAGAAACAACTCCAGGTCATCTCTGTGCTGCAATGGGTTCTCACTTTCCTTATCATGGGTGCGTAATACCTTTTGGCCTAAAGCAAAGCTTTTTTTGCCTTAATTCTGGAAGAATTTTAGTGCAGAAATGTTAACTTTTACATAAGCATTAATTACTGGGCATGCAGTGCAGCAGGACAATTCCTGAGGGGTGTGGATATTGTAAAGCACACCTGCGTACTTTGATATTTTAGCAATAAATGACTTTACCTGGCTCTAGAAAAACATAAACATAGCTATGGAAAGACCAACTGATGTTTAGCTCATGTCTGTGTCCACCATACAAATAAGACCTAAGCAATTGGAAATGTTTTACCTGAATCACTCATGGGAATGTCCACAGAGAAGACATTTCTTGGAAGCACCTGGTAACTGATACAACTGAGAGCAACAGGAGTGCTTTCCTCTTGGCTTGACCTCCTTCCAAGAGGTGCCAGAGACGGGCAAGAAGAGTTTGTGTTGGACCAGTAAAACAGTAAAGATTGTTTGTTTCTGGGTGCTTCTGTTATGTGAAGCCTCAGGCTACTTCTGCTCCATAGTATTGTTGATAATTAAACTGGAGAAAGAGGCTGATTGCAGGCAGTCAAGCAAGTCTTGCTGTTCCTTCCCAATTTAGTTTGTGCTAAAACAGCAATGTCATTTGTGGGTGGGGTCTCTCCCACCCTGGTGGGGTGGCTGGTGTAGAGCTGGTGTAAGGTGTGGAAGAAAGTCCTTTGGTGTGGGCCACAAAGAAGTCTTGATGCTCATGAAGTCTTGCTCTTGCCTGGTGAAGCACCTGCCCTACCTGGAGATATTATAGAAGAGACCTGGAGAAACATTGAAGGGGAGGCTGAGGTTTTTCAAAGCAGGTAGCTCTAGAAGAAGCTGTCTCAGTCCTACATAAGGGGTTTTTAGCTAAATCCGATTTGATTCAGGATTAATGACATCAGATTGAGACTAAGACTTCTGTACAGAAGGGTCAAAAGGCAAGGGGCTCTTAATGCAAGTGTAAACACAGACCAAAACCTGATGCAACCTTGTTTTCTTCTCTTTCTTGGACCTATCCAGGTGTTGCTTGCACTTTAATCCTCATGTACATACTGTGCACAGATTGCTGGGCGATTGCTGCTCTATACTTAGCCTGGCTGGTATTTGACTGGAATACACCAAAGAAAGGTAAATATTGCAGAACAGGTCCTTGCTGTTTCAGTGGCCCTGTCCTCCTATTTGGATGAAGAAGCACTTCCTTATAATGGGTGACTTCCCTTCTTAGTGGGACTTGGCTGAATCGCTGACCAAAAGCATTATTCAGCAAAGCGTACAAATGTCAGCCCTCAGCATAAGCAGTGACTGCAGGTTTTATTGATGCTGAGGGTAATACAAGATAACATTCACCAACATCATGCCATTGCTGGCTTTCAGCAATGTATTTATAAGGCTTAGGTTCTTCCTGTAGGCCAGAAAGATCTATGTAAAGATTAAGATCTTGCTGTCCTCTCCAGCTCATGCAAGGTTCAGACTATGGTGTGACTATTAAGATGTAATTCCTCTATGGAGTCAATGTTGCTGCAAATAAAGTAGAGAACTTTATTTCAGAGAACAACCTGTAGAAACCAGCTCTGAGAACCCACTACAGCAATGGCAACAAGCTTTGATGGCAGCTCCTTCCATAGCCAGATTAGCACAATTCTCCATGGCTTCAGGACCACTGAATTCATCCAGGATCTTGACCTTTCCCAAAGGATGAATCCGAGGGTAACATTGAGCTGTTTCCAGCTTGAATTGTCCATTGCCCAACTACAACAGATCATCAAGCCAGATCCTACCCTGAATTTGTAGTCAGGCCTTAATTAGGTTGAAGTACCCTGAAGTCCTGAGCATGGATGGTTTCACCTGATTTTAGTGAAAGATGCAGGTGTCCCACTTAAAGGGATGAAATTGTTGATTTTTCTGAAGAGAGAGCAAACTATCTGGAGTCCTCTAGGCTTCTTGGTGAGCACCCATGTGGAAAGAGCTTTGAAAATATGACTTTTCTTTTTCTCTTCAGGTGGAAGAAGGTCTCAGTGGGTGAGAAACTGGGCTATATGGAGGTACTTCAGAGATTATTTTCCAATAAGAGTAAGTAACAGTTTATGTATTGGGATTTAACTGTTTTAGACTGACTTGTAATAACCTCTGTGGAGATGATGTTGTACCTACAGTAGTCTATCCACGACACTGAACTGTAAGCAGGACATGGCTTACTCACCATTGCCATACTACTGTTTGGAGCAGCTGTGACTATAAAATCTGAAATACATCACCAGTGATGGTATCATGATTTGTAGAAGCTGCTGTTTCTGATGGTCCTACTATCAGACTTCTTGAGGCAATTTGCCCAGGAGCAGTAAGGCTCTGCGTTCATGTCTCCAACTTCTCTTCTGTGCTGCAGCCATCCCGTGCTGTGCCTAGCCCTACCTCTGCTCCCCCTTTGTAAATCTAGCTCAGTTTGGGTCCAGCTTCCAGTTACACCCTAGGGCAGCAGTATATTGGGTGAGAATAGCTGGGAACCCTGTGCACCAAAAGTCCTACCACTTCCCAGGGAGCGGTGAAATCTGCTCTGAAGTCTAGCTGCTTTGAGGAAGGGGGGTTTCCAGCAGTGGGGATAGCTCTGGTTCTCCAGCTTGTAACTTGCTCACCCTCTGCTTGTATTTTTCCCTGCCAGTTGAGATGTGTTGGAGACAGAGGACAGGGCTACCAGTTTGTTCTGGGCACTGCTGAATTAGCTGAAGGACTTGGAAGGGAGCAAGGGCCAAATTCAGCTAGGAGGGAACTCAGTCCTTGTTGGAAGGACACACAGCTGGAAGGACCGTTACACAAAAGGAAGGGACCTTGCCATGGCTTTTGAGGAGCTACCCATCCCTAAGGTAGTCCAACCTCAGAAAGCAGTAGGGAATGCAATCCCAGCAAGAAGCCAAAGTGGCATAGACTGGATTCCTCCTTTGCAAAGTCACCTGAACACGATGCTGGTGAACAAACTTCTTGGTGCTGTTAACAGGGAGTTCTTGGCAAGTGTAGGTGTACATGGAAAAATACATTATGGCTACGAGTGGCTGGTCAACCTGGGTCTTGTAGCTACTGGAGAACAGAGCATGCTGTAGTGTTGAAGATAAGTCTCAAATGTGTTGTCTTCCAGTACAAAATCCTCAGTGCTGTGACAAGCCCTGCTGCCTTGATATTGCTGAAGGCTAAAACGGGCTAGTTTATCTTGGGGACTTGAATCAAGAGGGTCACCTGTAATGACTGGTCCCCTTGTTTCACCACTCCTTTGATGGCGTATTTAGACCCTGTCTTCATGGAAATGTGCTTTGCACCAGCCACGCAGGTCAGATCCACTGTAGAAGTTTGTCAAACAGTTGGTTTAGAGATGAGATTGGGTAGATAAACTGAACCTCTCTGGTTTTTAGGTAAATACTTGCTAGTTCAGGCAGTCTATCTGTGAGAACCCCTAACGGCTGTAATTCCTCTGTCACTAAGGGGGTAGAGTTGTGGAAGGTTTACAGAGCCCACTGGTAGATGGTGTGCAAAGGGCAGGACATGAGGGCTGACAGCTGTGGGATGGCTCCTGCCCCTCCTATAGGGGAACAGCCAGCTGGCTGCAGGGCTGTTAAAAGATGCTACAGAGATCATGGGGCTGTGAGGTGCTAGAGGTGGTTGTCTGCAATTATGGGACTGATCTTACAGGATGAACCGTGAACATTATCTCTTGTAAGGAGTGGTACCAACCACCAGAAGGGCTTGGGCTTGCTCTTGCTAAGATCATGGGAACTCCTTGAATAAACTATTTATCTGTCTGCAGTCAAGAGGGAGACTGGTCTAGAGAGGATCACTTGTTTAAATCTTCTGTCTGCAAAACTTACCTTGAGTGGACCCTGAACTGTCTGTGTCATGGTTTAAGGCTCGGTTTGTCTCCCTGGCTTGTGGTTTGTTGGGGTTTGCTGCTGTACCTCCTCCTGTGCCATGTGTCCTCTGAGCACTGTGAGGGCAGAGGACACCAGTGACGGTCTCACCAGTGGCACTTGTAATGCTAAACTCAGCTTCTGCAAGCTCTGCACCTAGAGCTGTGCTAACTGCATCTGTGCCAGCACAGGTACCACCTGCGTCAGGATATTAGCTTAGACTTTACTCCTATTCCAGGAAATAAATAGGAAACAGTTCTGCAGATTTTTTTTTCTGCCCAAAAACCTGAGGCCATGTCCCCAGGAACAGGGACCCAACTCCCAGTGGGTGACAGCTGTAGCAGCAAAAACTCAAGAGGGGAGGTCTCTTGGTATAATGTCCTCCATGGCTGCAGATCTGAAGGGCAGGGTTTCCTTGTATCTGGCTGGTGTGAGCTTGATCTCGAGGACACGGGCTGGATCTGCCCAGACTGAAATGCCACCAGTATCGCCCTCTGACAAAGCTGTATGCTAGAACTTGTGGGTAGGTCTGCGGCATCCTTCCCCAGCTCTACCTGCTGGCATCAGCCTTGCTTTATCAGAGTAGCTGCATGAGAAGCAGGCTCTGCTCTGATATTTATGCTGATTTGGCTTGGTCTCCACCTGACTCAGCAGAACCTCCCATCCTGAAACACCATTGGGACTGTTGTACCTGTGGCTGGAGATCCCAGGGCATGTTTTGTAAGACCAGGTGGATTTAGGAACCAGCCTGGATCTGGCTCAATTCCTCACCATGAGCAGAGGTTATCCACATTCACTGGGGCTCCATGCAGCTGCCACGATGGCAATAAGCTATTTTAAGGCACTAGAAGCTTAAGTTTGTCTGCTTGCTTAGTGGCTGGCCTTAATAGTGCTTTAAGCTAAGCAGTGCATGAAGCAGCTGAGGAAGCTTCCAGTGAGCTAAATCCTGGTGCTGAGCTGCCAGGTAAAGCCCAAGCTCTTGCAGGCGTGAGCATGGTGCTGTGTGCCTGGCTGGATTCAACCCTGCTACTGTGGCCAGGTCCCAGCATCCTCCCGAGCACACCTTGCTGATGTGAGGGTGTCATATTGGGAGTGCCACGATCTAAAGGTCGTCTTTACATAATGAAGCCATCACCTGAGCATGTGAGCACAGCTACTACTTATCTCCATAGGCAATAGCACTTCAGATAGCAAGGACCGCAGACCTTTGGCTCACCTTTGTCAAGCAGTGAGTGCTTCAGATGTGTGCTGTGAGAACTTCTCAGTCTCCTGCTGAGGTGGGAGAGTCAGCAGCTGGCCAGGGCAGGGACTGTTGCAAGACGATGACTTTTGGGTTGTTTTTTTTTTTTGCAGTGTTTCAGTGTTTATCTTGCACTCTGTGGCTTGGCTGACTTCCCAGCAAAACTTCTCCTTAGATGTTGTTGTAGATGACTTATAGAATGGAAACAGAAGCTTTTGCTTCTTGTTTGATGTAGTGTAGTGGTAATACTGAGAGCCTGGAGGGGTCTTCAGGTCCTGGCCTGCATTGCTGGGAAGGTGAGATAATTTCTTCCATAGTACCGTTGGGTGTGATGCAGCTAATTGCAGCTGTTCGGTTGTTTTGCAAACTTAAATGCTCACTACTGCTGCTTGGATCCTGCAGGATGAGCTCTAATTTTCTACTTTCTGCATGCTTCTGTGCTCAGCGTGCTGCTCAGCTTGCAGGCAGGCTCAGCACCCACCTAGACCACTCATTTTCATCCTGCTCTTTGCTGGCTCCTGGTGCTGAGCACCAGTGTCTCTGCAGTCGCCTTTCTCCACACTCGAACGTACTGTTCATCCTGTTCCTACAAATTAAGTTGTCAACACTGTTCTTTGGGCGTATCTGACACTCAAATATTAACACTAGTTTTTTACTGTAATTGCACTGCTTTATTGTTTCTGTAGGCAGGCTTAGACCTGTTTAAAGAAATCTGTTATTACTGGAGCGGATGGATGGACCTTTGCTCCCACCGAAACAGGTTTGGTCTCAGACAGCAGCTGGGAACAGGCGTGTTAGTGCCGTGGGGTGAAGGTCCAGGTCCAGTCCCAGCGCTGTAATCCTCCAGCTGGGATGCACCCAGGACGTGCTACCTCTGTCTCCTCATGGCAGCACTGAAGCTCCAAGGAGCTGAGGGTGATGTGGGACTGGAGAAGACCTTGAAGGCAATAGGAAAAACCTGTTTGAGGTTCAGAACAGTTGTAAAAGTGTTGTCAAATGACAGCTACAGCAATTCCTTAGGCCAACCTGGTAAGGCAGCCCAGCAGCTCGGTGTTTGTCAAGGGGAAAGGTGCAAGGAAACTTGTAGTGAGTGATTGGCCTCCTAAGGAAAGCTTCAGTCTTGCTTGAGACTAGAAATAAGTGATTGCAGCACTTCAAAAATTCCTGCTTTACATTAAATTTAGTGAGACATGAAAGCTGCCTTTGGCAGGTCAGACCCTGGGCTGAGTTTATGCATTAGCAGATGGAAGACCTGCCCCACTTGCACATAAGTGCACAAACCCATCTGATGCCTGGCAGTCTTTGGTTGCCCTTGCTTGAGTTGGGTGGAGGAAGAAACGGTCACCTTCTGTGAACCCATCTGTTATGGGACAACCTGTGGAGGGCAGTGGCAACCTGCATGGGACAAACTGGGGAAAAACACATATATATGAATGCCAGGCTGACTCTCAGACCTGTAAATCCCTGTTGTGAGCGTTTGGTTCTCACTGAGTCTCCAGTGCTGCTCAGATATTCCCCTTCTGCCTTGCCATGGGTGGGGTGTGCAGGTGGGTCGGTTCCCTGCATACCCCTTGCCTTGCTCCTCTGCAAGTGGTGTGGGTGAGCGTGGTGGGTGTCACAACCCCACGGCTCCATAACAGGAGGTCTTAGAAAGCAAACACAGGGTGTTAAGGCTGCAGTTTGGCTGGGGCTCGTACAAGGTATGCAAGCAATGGGCTCTGCTGGGAACTGGGTGAGACCCTGCATGTGATGGAGGGGCTGGAGCAGGGTGCTTGCCATGGCTGGCAGCAGGAGAACAGCATGTCTTCTGCATGAGAGCAGATGTGTGGCTCTGCCAAGCTCAGCTCACAAATGTCTCGTCCTCCAGAATGACAAGGACAAACCCTCTGTTTCAGCCGGCTTCCTTTTAAAGCAGCTGTGCTTGGTGCAGGTGAAGGGTGAGGCTTGGAGCCTGGAAACCACCACCCTGCTCTGACAAGAGGTCTAAGGAATGTCTGCTACTGGTCTAGCTAAGCCTCATGTGTCTGTAGCCACCAGGCCTTGAGTCACTCCTACAACTAAGCAAGACCTGATAGATGGAGGGGTTGCTTACTGTATCATTGCTCTTTTTCCCCTCCCATCTTTCCTGGAGAGTGGTTTCCAGACTGTAGTCTGGGAACCCTGTTTGTCCTAATTGGGATATTCCTCCTACACTGGGGAGTGACAGCAAAGTCATCTAGTTTTTAAAGAGGAGAAAGGATGACTTGGTGTGACACAGGCCACGGGGCTCTACAGAGCTGCTGCAACCACAAGCATCTGCACACACTTCCTGGAGCCCTACGTGACCTCAAAGGATGGAGAGGGGCGGTCAATGGGCTTAACCTGCTGCTGTGTTGTATTGCAGCTGCTCTCTTAAACAGCACAAGTGCTGTAGCCTCATCTAGGGATGGTGGTGGGAATGTGGGGAGGAGGGAATCAAATTTCTGGACCTGCTGCTTCTAGCGTGTCGCAATGGCACTTCAGCTCCCTGTAGCATGATTCAACAAAACGGACTTGCTTGCTGACTGCCAAAGCGCTTCTTGGCCAAGACGGTGGGGTATGTAATCCTGATGTGACGTCTTGGAAATCTGTGCTTTTTCCTATAGGAGCTGACACAGTGTGACTTTTGCATATACAGTTTGAGGGATGGGGTGCAGTTGTTCCGCAGCTTATGCTGAAGGTGCAGCTGGGGCTTGTAGGTCCTGCCCCAGTCTGAGAACTGCTGGGGTGTTGCGGTCAGCAAAAACTGGTACCATTGCAGCCTGAAAAAAAATTAAATTTGATCCCTGTTTCTGTCAGGTGATGCAGTAGTCCTGTTTGTATGCTTACTCAGACTGCTTGTGTACTGCCAGGAGTAGATACTCTGATGTATGGGATGCTGCTGCTACATATAGCATCAAATAATCCTCCTGCAGTAGCGGTACCAGGGCATGGGTTGTGCTGTGCATGGCTAAGACAGCTTTGGAGTGTCCGTACTGTGCAAATAGATGAGTAAAGGGTGAGGAATGCTGCACAACCCCAAACCAATATGATCACTGCTCCTGCAGCACGTCCTGCAGAAATCGGAGTACTGCTGTGGGTGGCTTGAGGTGTCTCGTTGGCCCTTTGGCATACAGACCAGAGTAAAACCTCTTGAAAGGAGGGATAGTTTCCAGTGCTAAGCCACCCTTCTGCACATTTTCCCTCTTGAAGGGTAGCCAGCAGGCATTTTAAGTGCTTGGTTCTTTTTTTTCAGGTATTAAGCAAACTTGCTTCTGTTACAGGACACTGATTTTTATTTGGTTTTCCCCTCTTATGCTGGGATGTGAGCCACTGGTGTGCTGAGAGAGGGCCTGGAAGGAGGCGTAGCTGTAGCTATAGGGCCGTAAAGAACCTGGTTGGTTTGGATGAGAGGCTTGCAAGGATACCTTTGGGAGGAGTAGAGAAACAAAGGGCACAGGCTACTGCAATCCAAGCTCTGTTCCTGCTTGGCTGGCAGTCTTGTGTGTAAGATCACCCTGTTTATTTTATTCCCTGTGCTTGGGGAACTGAAGTCTAAGTAGCTGCTCTTACCACAGCCTCTGAAATTCCGGATAGCCCATACCCCAGCTCTTAGGCTGGTCTCCCCGGTGGGAAGAAAGACAAAAGCTGGGGACTTTGACTTTTTTCTCTTTTTTTTTATATTACCTGAAAATATTTGTCTTCATGTGAACTCGCTCTTTTCTTTCCTAGCTGGTTAAAACCCACAATCTGCTGACCACCAGGAATTACATTTTTGGATACCATCCACATGGCATCATGGGCTTGGGTGCCTTTTGCAACTTCAGCACAGAGGCCACAGGTGTCAGTCAGAAATTCCCTGGGATCCGACCATACCTTGCTACCCTGGCTGGGAACTTCAGGATGCCCATTTTGAGGGACTATTTAATGTCTGGTGGTAAGTGCAAGAACACCGTGTTCCTTCTACTCATGCCCTTGCCTCTGAGCTGCCTTGCCCTCTTTCAAGTGAAAAGCCATGGCAGAAGCTCCCATAACCAATTCTCTCTGGTAGCATCACACAAACATTGCTTTCATATCATTGCTACATTTATTCACAGCTTCTTCTTGACTTGCTTGGGCTGCAGGGACTCCTGCTCCTCTGTGTTCAACCTTAACTCAAGGATTCTCTTGTCCAAAGGCATAGTAAAGATATTTGGCATCTGTAGTTGTGGATGTGAAAGATGAAGACGTGGAAGCAAGTTGTCCTAGTTATCGTTAGGAGGGGTTGGTAGATGAAGAAGTTGCACTATCTGAGAATATAAAGTATTAATTAGCCTTTGAAATGTGAATATGATGGCTAGCTCTGCTCCTGGGCTCACTACCACGTGAGCTGTCACACATGTAGGTCTCATGGTGGTGACAGATGCCCTCTTCACCAAATCACATTTTTAGATGCCTGCAAGGAGTAAAGAGTTTGGGGTATTGCATGGTTTCAGTTGTTCAGAAGAGCCCCTTCCCTGAATATATTCTTATAGAGGGGTCGCAGGGATTAGGCAGTGATAAAAGTTTGCTGAATGACATTAATAGGTCTGTTCTAGTGGATTCCAGTGTTTTAATGATGGAGGGCTTGTAGGCTGTGACTGGGCAGAGGAAGCAGTGTTGACAGCCTCAAGAAACAGCGCTCTTGCATGGCCTGAGCATCCTTTTCAGAGAGAGGGTGCCTGTCGGTGAAGTAGAGATGAGGGAGTAATGTTTAAGGACCATGAACTGAACAGTCCAGTACCCTGTTTGCTGATCCTGGAACAGATTCACCAATAAATGACTTTAAAACAGGCATCTCAATACAATATTTTGGTTTAATCTTGACTTATGGCTGGGGAGAGGATAGGAGTAGCTGTACTTGGCTCTGACTTGCTAGGTTTGACTGTTTCCAAGATTACTGCCTTCATTTGGTGACAGAGAAGAAAACTAAGTGGATCTGGTGCAGAAAAGGTGTTTGTCCCTGCTTAGGAAGGGCAGTATCTCAAGTTAGTTTTTATCTCCCTGCGCCAGAAGGAAAGGTGAAGTCCATAATCCCTGTAATTTAGGAATTCCACAGGACAGCAGCGCATGAGAAGTTGGGATCTGCTTTCCAGTCTATCATGTCTGTAAACTTAGTTCATGTGTTGCTTAAGTTTCCATGCAGCATCAGCCTTTCTATATTTTAGAAGAACATGTTCAATCTGCTTGAGATGGCTGGTAGACAACTTTTGTGCGGGACCAGAGCTGCTTCCCCCTTCTTGGAAGGAAGATGGGAGTTGACATGAGCAACACAACTGCTGACAGGGCTATCCCTGAGCATCGCAGTTAAATTGGTGGGAAACTCTGCTTCCCCTGTATTTAGGATTTAAGCAAGACCATAGGTGTGATCTCTTGGACAAAGTTAACTCTGAGCTAGAATTTGTCTTCCCTTTCCTATACTGGAACTTAAGGGTGTCACTACAAAGGCTTTAATGTCACTTGGGAAGTGCTGAGAGTTCCCTCAATCCTTTGCTTTGTGGATGAGCTACTTAAAGTGAAATCCTAACAAATATTACTGTACCAATACAACCAACTGTTGCATATTACAATGTTTTATAGCCTATTAGAGTTACAGCAGGGATCCTCTAAGGTATGAGGAGATGGCCAGAAAATTCTATATACTGTGTAAATATGCTAAAGAGCACAATTCAGCAATTGCCACTTGTCTGCATGTCTTGTTGCATTTTCTAGAGGAAGGATTTCAGTGCTGTGAGATGTCGTAATTTCTTCCTGCTAATGAGTGTGGAATGGCTGAACATAAATCTGTGCTACCCCGTTAGCCAGGGCTGTGTAGTCAGTGAGCCTTGGTGTGGGGAATAGAAGTACGAAGGCTTCTGTCTGTCCTATGGAGCAGCAAGCATAGCCTAAGCCTTTCAAAGGAAACACGGTCAGAGGGATGTAGCTGTGCTGAAAGAAATCAGGTTTTCACCCTCAAATTCAACTGATATGTCTCCAGTGAGGTTTGTTCCCCTGTGGTCTGGAGCTGGGATTCGGTGGTGACCTTGATGCCCAGATACACATGAAGGCTTGCAGATTTGCCCTGTGTAATTCCACAGGGCCCATTCATCATTTAGTTCTCGGTTCAAGTGATGACTACCATGAGATATGCAGAATCAGCTTCTAAAATTAAATTGTGTAATACTGCCCTTCCTAGGGCAATGACCTTAAGTACTCAACACAGCTCAGACATGTGTGGATGGGAATGTAAATGATAGCATCTCACTTCTCCTTGACTTATCCTGCCCAAAAATGTAAGGCATGAGCTCTGATGATAACTGTGGGATAAAAGCATGAGTTTCAGGAGTAGAGAATCAAACTTTTCAGCATTTTTAGAGCAATACAGTAGAAATTAAAGGTGCCTTCTTCCCTCGGTGGTAAGATGCGTGGAGTGGGGACTGGTGCTTTAGGGCAGGGATTGCTTTGTACAGCTGAAGGGCTACGACTGGTAGTTCCAGTGTGGGGTAGAGGGAAAGGCCTTCCCAGACACTTGTTTCAGAGTATGGGCTTATCTGAGCACTCTGTCCCATACATCTATTCCTTCCCATGACAGCAAAGGATTGCACTCCTGCCATGCAGGAGCTTGATGTTATTTCTGGAAAAATAAATTCTTTTTAAAGTTAATTTGTAATAGATCCATCTCAAAGGCTTGTCCACTTATTCCTGTATCACTAAAGCACCCTCCTAAAGGACAACCTATTCCATCACTTGGTTTTGCTGAGGAATTGGTCAAATTCAGACTCTCATCCTTCAAGATAACACAACTACCTTGCTTTCCCCCTAAAGATAAACCAGCTCCTACTGCAGAGTTAACTTGGTGGAAGGATGTCTTAAACAATTGCCTCTGGCATCACTAAGCACAGAAGAAAGTCCTTGCTGAAGTCTCTTGTGTTAAGGGCAACTTCTTGAAAGCTGGTGTTGGTGAAGTTTGTGTATGACCAAGTCTAGTGCTGTCCAGGTCTATTAACTGCTTGTTTAGTTGAGGAACAGGTTGCCTGATAACACATCCAACCCACTATGACCACAGGGAAGCTGGGCAACTCAGTTTGCAATCAAGGCATAAACTTTTTGCTACAAGTATGGCTGGTGTCTTCAGGATCATCTTAATCTCATAGCTTGACCCTTATGTCTGTCTCCTGGATATGCAGGTATATGTCCGGTGAACCGTGACAGCATAGACTACATCTTATCCAAGAACGGCAGTGGCAATGCCATCATCATTGTGGTTGGAGGGGCAGCAGAGTCCCTGAACTGCACCCCAGGGAAGAACTCTGTGACACTGAAAAACCGGAAAGGATTTGTGAAACTGGCTCTACGGCATGGGTAAGAGGCAACGTCAATACTAGAGCAGTACTGCTAGCATATGAAAGGTGCTTTTATCCCCTGAAGCAGCTGATGTCTTGGACGGATTCTCCTTTCTGCAGTCTTGCTGTGTTGTGTGGATGTACGCCCAGAGCATCAGACACACGAGTCTGTCCCCTCATAGAGGTAGGAAGATGCCTAGGGCAGCTGGAGGCTCCCAGGGCAAGGAGAGGCAGGTGTTGGTAAGCTGCATGGAGCCTCACTTATGCAGCCCCTGTGATCTCCAGGGATCCCATGTGTCTGAAATGGGATGTCCATCAAAAGTCAGAGATGAGGCTATATGGAAGCATATTCAATGCCTGACTGGGTAGTGTTTCATGGGCCCATTGCCAGTACAATTCTCTTGCATGCCTTAAAAGTGTATCTACTAGGTCATGTCAAGTCTGGCTGACTTATGTCAGTACCTTGTGCTGCAAACAAAGCTCTGGCCAATAAAATCTGTAAATGTGCAGGCTGAAAGAGTACATGGCAGTGACTGTGGTGCTGTAATATTGACTGTAGACCAGGGACGTGGGATCCTAACAACTTTCCATCTTTCTAGTGCGGACTTGGTTCCTGTCTACTCCTTTGGGGAGAATGAAGTGTACAAGCAGGTGATCTTTGAGGAGGGCTCCTGGGGCAGATGGGTTCAGAAGAAGTTTCAGAAGCACATTGGCTTTGCTCCATGCATCTTTCATGGTCGTGGCCTCTTCTCCTCCAACACCTGGGGGCTGCTACCTTACTCCAAGCCCATCACTACTGTTGGTAAGGTTTTGGTATAAAAATGCTATGTGCTTCTCTAGGTAGTAGCATGCTTGAGTCTATGCCATACCCCTACTCTAGCTTGGTCTTGACTATAAAAAGTTTTTCCCTTCTATATAAAACCTTCCAGCACAGCTGAGAAGGAGCCAGAGTTTTCAGAGGCTACAAGCCTTCCATCATGCTCTACTGCCAGACAGTTTTGCAAGGGAGCTCTTTCAGGGGGGGAAAAATGCTGTAGCTGCTACCTTCTCTGCTCTTGGATGGCTAAAGTCAGAAGCAGCCTTCCCCCTCATGCTCATAAGACTGGCAGTGTGATGCTGTCTGACAGCTGAATCTTAAAACCAACCCTAACGTTTGCTGTTGAGTCTTCCAACATAAAGCAGCAAGGCTTTGAGGGAGAGAAAGTGCTGCGTTGCTTTTTGCAGTGCGTATAGGGGAATACACAAGAACTGCAGCTTTTAGTCTTGGTTCCTGTTAATTGAGGAGAGATTTATCCCTCTGCTGTAAACAGAAGCAAGGAGGACTTCCTAGCCACCTTGCACAGTAGAGGCTCTGCACTGCTGGCATTTGTGTAGCTAAAATGGATCTGGCTATCACTGCAGATGCAATGAGGGTCCTGGTGGTGGGACAATTGTGCTTCAGAGCCTGGCAAAATGGGGAGGAATTGGGAAAACCTCTGCTATAATGGCAAGCTGTGCTATGCCAGGGTGGATGTGCTGAACTACCATAGCTGTGGCTGTAGAGGACAAGTCTCCAGGCTGTACAGGAGTATTTAACCTAATATGTGATCTTTTCTTCTTTTTTCAGTTGGGGAGCCCATCACCATCCCCAAAATTGATAATCCATCCCAGAGGGAAGTCGACTTCTACCACAGCATATATGTGAACTCCCTGATCAAACTCTTTGACAAGTATAAGAGCAAATTTGGCCTGCCAGAGACTGAGGTCTTGGAAGTCAACTGAAGGGACTGGCTCAGCAGCACCTCCTTCTCTCAGAATCAACACATCTTCTCCAGGAGTCCAAGCTGTCATCGTGTACTTGAAAGCATGTGTGGGTGTATGTGTCTTTCTTTGAAAGTGTTTAAAGTATTGCTAGACCACTTTTTTAAAAAAAAGCTTTACTTTGGATAAATCCCATTACAAACATCTTTCTATCAAAAAAAAGCACAACTCCTCATTGCTGTGAGGATTTGGATGGGGAAATGATTGCCTTTGTAATCTGCTATATAATGCTGTTGGATTGCCAGGAATGGATTAGAAGCATTCCTACAGCTACTGTGCCCACTAGCACAAGCTATTTTGGGAGAGTAGGATCCATCTGGTTTTCAATCAAAAAAAAAGCAGCAGGTTGATTTGACCGGGCCGGCAGTATTACAGATGTGTTGCACAAGAGCCATGTTGAGACATGCTTACATAGCACAAGGGCATTTCTGCTTTGGAAAAGCCCTTTCTGAAAGCACAAGCAGACTGCCAAACCCCCTGGTGTGGCACCTACTGTGGGTGGTGCAGGAAACCACAGGATAGGAGTCTGGACCTCGGTCCGTGGTGTGGCGGATACTTTGGTGGCTGCAACTTCATCACTTGTATTTTGAATGTCAGTTGAGATGCAGGTCTGTCCCAGATGCTGCTTGCACAGAGGCATGTAGCTGGAAAGATGGGAGTCCTTCATAGCCCCAGAACTGCAAGGGCAAGTTCTAGGAGTGGTTGGGATGGTGCAATCATGTGGACCTGGTGTTGCAGACCCTTAGGGTAGTTTGTAGGGGTAAATGCAGTGGGGACCATTCGTGCAAGTGTTTTGGATCCCAAAAGCATTTGGGGAAAGCTAGGAATATCTTCTGCCCAAAGATGGCTTTTAAATATTCCGTCCAGTGAATGTAAAGGAGTAGCCTTTTCATGCATAGGATCTAAAGTGAGTGACTTTTTAAAGTGTTTATAAAATGTTTACGTGGATGTTAACACTGCTTGTAGTGAGATTTCTTCAGAGTATAATGTGTTTATGTACAAACATTGCACTACTTGCATGTCTGACCTGCCTTTTCAATGGTTCAATTGAGTATGTTTTGAGCTCCAAAATGTGCCTTTCTTCCACGCAAGAGGATGGTACTTCACATTCCTGGAATCTTGCCTCTAAAGACAAATGTTCACCTGTCATATTTGATAGACTATTGTATTACAGAGTATCAATTTTTGTACAAATTTCTAGAAATAAACTTGGGCAAAAATAGTGGGCTGCTTTGGTCTCTCTGTTGCAGTGGTATGTGGCTGGGTTCATGTTTCAGCAATTTTTTTTCTTTTTTTTTGGTGTGATTGCAGCTGTGCCTTGGCTTTTATGGGGAGAAAACTGGTCGATCTGTCCAAAAGCAGCCCACGCTGATTTGCACTGTCCCTGCATGGGACATGCACGATAGGCTAAGCAAATCTTGGTGGTTTAAAGGTGGGTGTTTGCCTCTTAGTGTATAGAGAGCTAAGGCAGCCTCCATCTATGGACCTCCTCTAGGTCCATAGTTCAAACCCTATTGCCCCTTTCAGCAAATTACTTTGGGGTTTGTTGCTGCCTAGCACGCGAAGAGCTGGACTGCATCCCTGGTCCTCAGCTGAAGAAATCCTTCCAGCTCTTGTCAGAGCCCCTGCCACTGGAGGTGCAAAGTGCTCCAGAAATAGCACACGCTGCTGTAAAGTTCATGTGGGCTCTTTTAGTAACAAGTGAGGGTTTAACCTGTTGGCTGGGGCTGGCTTCTGAGCGATGGAAGTGGTCCATTGATGCTGGCTGACCGTCACAGCCTGACATTGCTGTTCTTCAAGGTGAAAGCCAAACTTATTCTTTGCCCTTTTCAGGCTTGACCAATGGAGTTTGAAAGTCTCCTGCTCCAGAAGATAAACCTGGTGTGTTGCTCACTTCCCCTTTTCCTCACCCCAGTAGAATTGATTTGGTCCTCTGTTTTCTGGTAACAAACATGAAGGCTGGGTTTCCAGTCACTTGCTTGGAAATACACAGCAAGAAAAGCCATGGATGCTCTGCCCAAACCACTTTTGACAGTTTGTGACCAGACAAGTCACTGGAAACCACCCTTGGCACAAACTGGAGGAGGTCAGTTCTTGCAGAGCTTTTTCCGAGCAATGTTTTCAATTATCAAGTTTTATACCAAAGCACAGCTGTTGCTTGCAAATGGAATTATTTCAAATAAGGATCCATTCATGCAAAGTGCTGCACTAATGAATGTCTTGTAATTGTCCATACTGCAAGGTCAGACCAGTTCTACCTAAAACTCATGGCTGTACTGGAAGTCCTGTTAATTAAGGTCTAACATGAGATTGCCACTCAATATTGTTCTTTTCTATGTACTTACCACCAGTCTATAAAAGAATAATTTTCCTTTGATCTCATCTTATGTCCCAGGTACCAGCCCAGGACACGCTAATCTCATACATAAGTTTCAAGCACCCTTCTGAGCTGAGCTCATGGACAAACAACTCCTGCCAAGGCGTTTTTCTGCAGCTGGTTTTCCCTTCTCTTGCCAGCCATAGGAGCATAGCGCTAAGAGCCTCACCTAAAATTCACCTCTGGCTTGTGGTGTGTTTAACGATTTAGACTGATTTTGTGAAAGACTCCCTGGGGGTGTCCTGGTGCTGTAGGTACCTTCACCTGTGCCTACATTTTCCTACTCATGCTCTTGACTATGCAACATAAAGGCTTCTTGGGGAGGGGCTGCCATTGATGTACACAGCATCCAGAGCAAAAGAGATCATACTGTAAAACAACCGAAATGTTGACAGAAGTTAAATTTATCACCTCTGACTCAGCGGTGACCATGTTACATGTTGCTGGGACAGTGTCAGGATGATATCACTATACTCTTGCCTTCTTGTTGTCCAGGTGTCTTCCCTGGCCGTTAGAAGAGGTAGGCTCCTGCCCATGATAAACTATCCCTGATAAAACAGTTCTTACAGTCTCTTCTGAGAAACTGGCATCTTTGTGGATCTGTCTTGCCTTTAGCTCAGCAACCTCCCCTTCCTCTGCTGTTGTTCAGCTTGATATTAAGTGCATTTGCACTTTTCCAGTGCTTTAAGATCTCCCTGTCCTCCTAACATTCCTAATTATATCTGCAAGAGTATAAATCCGTCCCTTTCTCTGCACTGGGCTGTATCAGCCCTTCCTGGTTTCAGTCTTCTTGCACTCTTTTATTTGCCCCTTCCTGACAGATGCATTTCTCTTCCGTTCTCGCTGGGATTTGACTGACAAGCTTGCTCGTTAAAAAGGGAAGGAAATTAGCTTGGGGCCTCTCAACCTGGTTTTCTGTCTGTTTGTGCCTCCTTACAGGCTACAAGAGGGGACTTTCCACTGTCACATCTTCTTCCTCATGTATTTACACAGTTTCAGTCCTATTTTGTCCCCTTTGCCTCAAATCAGAGCTCTCCCTCCAGCAAACACAACTGGAACAAAAGGATACACGACTAAATTTCTGCAAAAAGCAGGGCAGTTGGGTGCAGGCCACCCGCAATGATTTATTCCTTCTTCAACTGCCAGCTATAGAGTATCCTGAGCATGTTACATGGGTTTACTTGGCTGCTTTTTCCCTATCTGCAAAGCAGGGCAGCAATATTTTCTAGAGGACCGGCATGTCGTGAGGTGGGATGTCACCAGCTTGCTTTGAGACCCTCGTTAATTAAAGTAGTACAAGCAGAGTAGTGCCATTTGTAGCGCGTACACAGCTTTTTTTGATTCAGCCTGGAAGCAGAGGAGGGTGTAATGAAAGAGGTGGAAAAAAGAAAAAGAGAGGACATGGTGCCCTCACGAGGTGCCTGTTAGTAACTCCATGATACGAAAATAAAAGCATTTTGGGGAAACGCCAGGTAGCAATGCTGTGAAACCGCTAACTCAGACTGGAACAGCCTTGTGCAAGGCGGAGGCACAGAGCAGAAATGGATGCGTTACCCTCTGGATAAATATTTTGTCAATTTAGCCCAAGCAGCAGTACCACATGGAATAACAAATGAATTTCTACAGCGCAAATCCTTCTAAGCTTCATACTGTAAAACGATCCTCGGGAAAACGGTGCTGTTTGGCAACACCTCAGTTAAATCAGGTTTATCTCTCTAGAGGAAAATCCAGACCATCACAAAAATGGGCAATTTCTTGCCTACTTCTGCCAGGGGTTCAAGGGACCACCTTTTGCAGCTGAAAGGACAGGACGAAAAGTGCCGATGTAGAGATTTCTCCACTTCGCTTTGTGGTTATCTGTTCTTCTTCTGGGCTGAGGATTTGGTGGTGAGGATGTTTTAACGGGCTATAAAAGACTATAAGAGAAGCCTGGTGGGAATTTGAACTCCATCCATGGTCTGATCATTTACTGGTTCCCTGGTTTCTCTCACATCTAATCCACCCTTCCTAGCTGATCACACATCAGGAGTTTTTCCCAAAATAGTTCTTGGCTTTGGTCTGCACTTTCTGCTGTGCTTTAATCAAGGTCATACGGTGCAGGATGGCCCTTCTGTCGTGTTTGACTGAGCCAAATATTAGTCTCTGTGCCATGATCTCATATTCCCATTGCGTGGCATCCCAACAACACTCTTATTGTGAATTCCTTAACACAAAAACTGCTGTCCAATAACCTTATCAAAGTCAGGCATCAGAAAGAACTGGACTGACATTTATTTCTATTCTTCCACCCTGAGAGTGAATTTTGGGGAAATTAGCACAGTTCTCCAAACATTAAGTTCTCTGTCTAGAGTCTGCCATAGGCACCAGTAGCTGCCGTCAAGCTGTTGCCCATTTTCTCTACTGTCAGATGAGCTTTTCCACC
This sequence comes from Cariama cristata, assembly GCF_000690535.1. Lineage (NCBI taxonomy): Eukaryota > Metazoa > Chordata > Aves > Cariamiformes > Cariamidae > Cariama > Cariama cristata. The sequence goes on along the minus strand of NW_009602353.1, from coordinate 5,138 downwards.
TCAAGCCTATAATGCCAACAGAGCATGAAGAGACACTGACCACCATCCTGACCACAGGTTTATCCCTGAACAAGTGATCGGGCTGTTAAATATCTTGAGACTAACAGGAGGGTTAGGAAGTAGCATATAGCTGTCCTGTATGACTGGTTGGAGGTAGTGGATAGCAAATATCTTATCCAAATAGGTTGTAATGCAGCAGCAACCATAGTACCCATCCATTCTCCCTCCTTGTCACATCAGAGGGCCTTGATGTCCCTCCCAACAAATTCTTTCTAAATGGATGTACAGTCAAAATGTTATGACCTACAAATGATATCTAATAAGTCAAAGATCAAGAAAGTCTTGACGGTCTGGTACAATGGCACTATATTGTCCTGGAGGTGCTTATAGCCAAGGAGAGTACAAGGTTTTGGTACAGATGCTGTCCTGGGGAGGCTTCACAGCCCATGGGCTTCCAGCCAATGTGTATTGAGTTTTTTACTCTTCTCATGTATGCTTAGCCTTCATACTCATTAACGGATCATCCTGCAGATGCTTTCCATTCAAAGGGCCTTAAAGAGCTCTATAAATATTCCACAGAAGGATTTACTTTGCCCATTGGCGAAAGGCAACCACCTCTGGGGTGGGAAGTACAACCATCACACACCAGATTAAGTGAGGAAATCACAGTACCACCTCTGCAAGATGAAAATGCAGATGCAGTAAAGGGAGGGACTTCAAGCAGAATTCAGAGTTAAATTTCCTTCAGGGACTTTGGGCAACGTGGCAGGGGATATTTCACGACCATACCTATACAGGAGCTTAGGATTTTTGCATCTTGCTTGGAAGACAGTCCTTGCTGCAACTTGCAGACCCAGTGCTTATTCAGTGGTAACCACCAGCCTTTGGCCTTGATATACAGTCCATGGACGTCAGAAAGCATCTTCTGGTTGATTTATATGGGCTTTTGATGTAGCCTGAAGTGAGAGTGAGTGACTGGTAACGACCACTCTGAGGTGGGTGGGTGTGATGGACCCCATGAGCTACAAAAGGTCACTGAGCTGCTTTGGTGTGGATGGTGCTGGGCAGAGTCAGTGTTTTGTGAGCAAGCAGAAAGCTGTAACTGATTTAATTTCTCTGACATACAAGATGCTTTAGTGGCTGATCTGAGGTTGTAGAATTATTTTCAGAGCAAAGAAGTTCGTTGTTGTCAGTTCTTTCTCCAGAGCAATCGGTTGCCTTCCTTTGAAGTTACAGACACTGAAACTTTCTGTTAAAGAATAATGATCTCAAGGGAAAATAGCATTTGAGCTATTTTTGTGCCATGCACTTAAGCCATGGGAGGCTAACACTTCAGCTCAATGTATGAGCCTATAACAGTTTTTCTAATTTCTCTTTCAACTCCTATAATTTAAAAAAACAAACCAAAACACAAACGATGTAGACATGTTGTCATCAGTCCAAGAAGCATCATCCACAGCAGTCAAAGCGTGTGTGTTAGAATAGGGAGTTTCAGAGGTTGTCCACTTTTATCTGCACACTCCTAGGACAGTCCCCAGAATGATCAACAGTGTAGTACCTAAGCTAACACCTATAACATTTATATCTGGTCTAATCCCAAAGCAGTGAGTACTGTTATGGCCTCCTCCTATAACCAGCTGAAAACTCTGGGAAAAAAAAAAATATCTTGGAAAATATTATTCCTTATCCCAAGCTGATTAATCCTCCTTTTTTTTTGGAGGATTAATCCTGCTCTGCCTTTTAGTTCATTGTCTGTATGGTTAAATAAATTGGTTCAGCTGCCTCTGTTCACTTAGGAAGCACATTCAGTAATCATGTACAGTTGTACAGCATCTTCCATTCTAAAGCACATTTAATGACTTGGGTTTTTCATTTTATATCTGATCCAAAATAACATTTTCCCAACTAGTGCAACAGCAATTCGAAGGGCAAACCAGCACCTTGCCAAGCCCTGATCAAGCAGGATGCAAGCACCCCCTCACGCGAAGCTCATGTGTAGTCCCCACAAAGCCAAACACTCCTGTGTTTAATGCAGATGTGTCCGTGACTAAGCACACTGCAGGGTCATGGTGTTAATTCCAAAGGCCATTTCCAGAAGGTCTTTTTAAACATCCTCATCCCAAACTATCCTGGTCTGATTCTGCCTCGCATGTGAAACCTGGGAAGATCACAGCACAACTTCACGTGGCAGCAATTCTCTTTTACCACGCTCAAAATGTAACGCATCAAGAAATACCTCATGTTGTTTCCAAAGGGAGAGGCTTTTGTGAGGTTCTTTGAACATTTATTGAACTTGTTAAACTTTTTCCTGGTAAAAGCTTTTCTTTATGGCCACAGTGATGAGGTAATAACATCCTTCTGAAGGCAGTTTTTACAACCCCCTGCCACTTGACCCCCCTCCAGGTCTTTTGGACAATAAGCTTTTGTTTGGATTTTTCAACAAGCTAATTTAAACAACTTCTAAACTAATTGGCAACCCTCTTGCAAGAGTAAACATGCTGAAATATCTTTTCCAAAGAAAAAAAGATTCAGGTTCACTTACTCAGGTTACACTATAACTGGTGGGTGAGATTCCTGTAGGAAAACTGAGTGCAATATCCCTAAAGTTTGCCAGTATCTTAGATCCATGGCTTTATCATTCCTTGAAAATAAGGCAAATAACAACAGATTTTAAAGGTAGCAGGAAAAAAAAAAAAATGGATTTGCTATCAAAGAAAGACTTTCTAGGATAGTTAAGAAGGTTGGAACAGATTGACTCCCATCACTGGTTGGTGAGAAAAGGTTGAAAAAAAGTGTCAGGGCTAATTCAGGTACAACTACTGCTGCAGCATTCATCGCTGAACTGAGTTGCATCATGGTGTCTTGACCATTTGGTGAACCTCATCCCAATCCAGCATGACTTGATGAGGTTTTTTTTTCTCGCAAACCTTCACCATAAACTTGATCAAAACCCCACCAGAGATGCTTAAATGTAATCTGTTGAGCTGTGGATTTGAGTTGAGCCTATCTTGGTTGGATGACTTCAGTCTACCAACACGTTTCTCAAGCTACCCAGAAAAACCAGCAAAACAAACAACACCCTTTCCCCCAAACCACAATGTTTTAGTATATTGAAGGCTTCAAAGAAATAATACGTATGTGGTTTTAAAGCAGTATGGTTTAAAGCAATAAGTGTTTTCCCAGAAATTAGGCTTGTTTTATGGGCTGTTGCTCAATATTTTGCAGTTGTGCTGTGAAGACTCTGACAAGGGAAGAGCCCAGATGCCAAATGCTAAAGTCCACATAGCAAAAAGACACTCAGTGCCTAAAGAAATTACCAAAATTACCAACTGCTTCTTGTACAACCTAGTCAGTATGGGAATAAAGCTGGTTTTAAAGGTTGATGTTGTGATCCTCTTGTTCTGAGATAGTGTTGCCATTCTCCTTCATGACTCTATGCCATTTAAAATATATTTTGTTTCCCTATCTATTTAATATATATTTAAAATACATATTTCAGTCTGAGAAGGAAGTTTTTCCATGAAAATAACAGCTCTTCTGAGCATCAGAATAATAATAGGTATTCTAAGCATAAAAGCACCAGTAATCCCCTTCCATGTCCTCCGTGGATATCGTCTGATGGTTGTGAGCTGACCTGAAGATGTCTGCTACTGAAAGAGGATTGCCTCTGTGCGCATAATGTGACCAGAACAGCTTGATGATGGGTCAAACACACAATGAAGTCTCTCTGTCTGAGGTAGGGTTTATCTCTATTGGGACACTCAGAAAACTTATGATCAATTAATGAAATCAATTAACAAAACGATTTATGCAGCTGACAGCGATGGTGAAATGCAAACAATGGCCAATTTACTTGCAAATTAATAAACCCTCCTTGGACTTTAATGTGGTGTAACTTGAGCACACGTTTTCCGCATTTTTCTGAACATCTTCATGTAGACCAGTGCTTTTATAGTACCAGCTGATATCTTAATGGCTCTTCAGTTGATGCTCACAGACATACATTGCTATTAATTCAAAACCAAGGGCCTTCATAGCAAAAAGATCTGACCTTTATTGTGCTTTTCACTGCGACCCTCTGATATATTGCATAGGGATGACTAGAAAGTCTTAGGGAGCTGCATGTCTTTCTTACAGCAGTTTAAAACAACCTCTGGGGACAGAGTAAACATATTCGTCCATGACTAGAAATACAGACACTCAGAAATACCTTGGACATTATAGGGTCCAGGGTTTAGTGCCCACAAACCCAGTCTCTTATGTTAGTCTCTGTTGCTTGAGTCTGATCTCTCCAAAGGCAAGGCTAAACAAGCTCATTCAACCCCACAGCTGTGACTGTAAATTACTTTATTTAATAGGCATTCAGTGGCAAAACTTAAGCTTTTTCCTCTTCTTTAAATAGCTCACAAACTCGAAGTATTTTGCTCTGCACTTGGAATCCTTCCATCCATCAGTGAAGCGTGCTTGCTCATTTGAGTGATTTTGCAATGATCTCATACTCCAGTAAGAAGCATATTTGACCCCATCTGTGGCAGAATTAGGAATTACCATTAGCTACAAAGTCATTTCTTCCTTTCCCAAAGCTTCTAGCATGCCAAAATTTGCAATAAAGTCTATTAAATAATGTCCGTAATGACCTGCAGGCAGTATCTCTCCACCACACATCATTTGAAAGGACACTACCCATGTGTCTCAAATTCAGTGCCACCAAGCAAAAAGAGCACTGATACAGTAGTGCTTCAAGAAATGGCACTTAAGTTTTCAAACGGCGTTTCTAATAATTCTTGGTTGGTATTTCATTCAACATTCTCCAGACAGTTTTCAAAAATATGCTTTATTCTGCAAGACTGTTTACTCTATTTTCTTAAAATTGCAGTTTGAAATTCTGTTAATAATAATTTTAATTATTTTCTGGCCTTGCTTTCCACAAAAAATATCCAGAAGAAACTGCTTCTGGCTTTCCATAAGGTCAAAGTAAAGAGCTCCTGGGATGAGTTTAGACCACATGTGAACAAAAGATGTGCTCAGTAGTCAGATGATGTTTTTGAAAATTCTTTTTCTTTCCTATATGCCTATTGGATACACTTGAAGAAAACTGGAGATCAAAGGATCATAGAATTACAGAATGGTTTGGGTTG
>NW_009602352.1:0-2710 GCF_000690535.1 Cariama cristata | reverse complement strand
AGGAGACAGGCGGCTTTCAGGAGGCACCGCTGGCCTACGATGCCATCTGGGCGCTGGCCCTGGCGCTCAACAAGACCTCAGCAGAGTTGGTCAAGAAAGGGTTGCGCCTGGAGGACTTCAACTACAACAACAAGAACATCACCGATGAGATTTACCGGGCCCTCAACTCCTCCGCCTTCGAGGGCGTCTCAGTGAGTTGCCCAAATCTGAGCCCCCACCAGTTCCCAGTCCCAGCGTGTCCACTTCTCCCCAACAAGGTCTCCCACGTCCCCAACTCCTCCACCTTCAAGGTGGTGGTGAAGGTGCCTTGAAGGGACCCGTCAAGAGTGACCCCATGAGCTCTCCCAAAACTCCTAAAGAAAACGTTCTCCCAACACCCCTCTGGGGACGTGGTCCTGCCACCTGAATGGTCCCTGACCCCCATCTTCATCCCACCCCACAGGGACACGTTGTCTTCGACGCCAGCGGCTCCCGCATGGCCTGGACGCTCATTGAGCAGCTGCAAGGTGAGTGAGCACAAGCAGCAGCCGATTCAGGGTGACGCTGTCACCATGTTGCACGTGGCGACCACCACCGAGCATCCTGCAACACCCGTTCACGTACAACAGCCGCAGCTCGGCCTTGCAGCCACATTGACTGCACGACAACAGCACACAACCACCCCGAGACACGCGCCACAACAAGTGCCACCGCTGAGCGACCTCTCAAGGGGTGGCAACCCCCTTCTCCACGCCCTTTTGGCCACGTGTCCAACAGGACGTGTGTCCTCACCAGCACACAACTGCTCTCGCACGTGACCGAGGGAGGTCCAGAGGCGGAGGAGGTTTGGGAGAGAAGCAAGGAGGCTGGGATGAAAAAGTCATCAAGAGTAGTCAGCATGGATTCACCGAAGACAAGTCATCCTTGGCCAACTTGACCACCTTCTACCGGCTTGGTAGATGAAGGGAGAGCAGCGGATGTTGTCCACCTTGGCTTCAGGAAGGCTTCTTATGCTGTCTCCCAGAAGATCCTCGTAGAGAAGCTGGTGAAGTCTGGGCTGGATGAGCAGATGGTGGGGTGGACTGAGAACTGGCCGAATGGCCGGGTCCAGGGGGTCCAGCTGGAGGCCAGTCGCCAGCCCTAGGGGTCAATATTGGGTCCAGTCCTCTTCCACATCTTCATCGATGATCTGGATGAGGGGGCAGAGAGTACCTTTAGCCGATTTGCTGGTGACACCCAACTGGGAGGAGCACCTGAGATGCCAGAGGGTTGTGCCACCATCCAGAAAGACCTTGACAGGCTGGAGAAGTGGGCTGAGAGGAACCTCATGAGATTCAATGAGGAGAAGTGCTCCAGGAACAACTCCAGGCACTGGGACAGGCTGGAGGTCAACCAGCTTTGCACAGAAGGCCCTGGGGGTGGGGTCCTGGTGAACACCAAGTTGACCATGAGTCAGTGACGTGGCCTTGTGGCAAAGGTGGCCAACAGTGTCCTGGGTTGCATCAGGAAGGGTGGTGGAGCAGGCCGAGGAGGTGAACCTTCCCCTCTGCTCAGCACTGGTGAGGTCACCCTGGAGAGATGGGGCCGGCACGGGGCTCCCAGTACAAGCGAGCTACTGGAGAGCATCCGGCGAAGGGCTATGAAGATGATGAAGGGACTGGAGCACAGGAGGCTCCAGCTGAGCATCAGGAACCACTTTTTCATGGTGCAAGTGACCAAGCACAGGCAGAAGGTGCCCAGCGAGGTGGTGGGGTCTCCATCCTTGGAGACACCCAAATGCCACATGGACGTGGTCATGGACAACGGGCTCTGGGTTGTCCTGCTTGAGCAGGGGGTTGGACCAGATGAACCCCAGAGGTCCCTTCCAACCCCCCAACCAGTCCGTGATCCCGTGGGGGCGTGCACAAATGCTGGAAGGGTGTCACTCCTCCTGCCCGCCACCCTGACCCATCTCTGCTGCCCTTGCAGGAGGCGTCTACAAGAAGATTGGCTACTACGACAGCACCAAGGACAATCTGTCCTGGTACAACAATGACAAGTGGATCGGTGAGCAGTGGGGGGCGGTCCCTGCCATGGGGAAGGGTTGGGAAGACCCCCTCCATGCCCGCTAATTGTGCCATGGGCTCTGCAGGAGGTGCCCCTCCAGCCGACTATACCAAGGTCATCACCACCTTCCGATTCCTGTCCCAGAAGCTCTTCATCTCCGTCTCGGTGCTGGCCTCGTTGGGCATCCTCCTGGCCATCATCTGCCTGGCCTTCAACATCTACAACGGGCACGTCCGGTCAGTGATCCTCCTCGTTTTCCTGGTGTTTTGGGGGAAATATCACCTCTTCCCTTTTCCATAGCTGCTAAAAAAAAAAAAAAAGCTCAGCGGCGGGTGGTTAGCAACACCCAGAGGGGAAAAAAGGGATTCTGTGCTCCCGTGTCCTCCTACAGATGACAGTGACAAAACGTTGTTGTCAGTAGATATCCCAGTTGCCCGTCTCACTGCGTAGGAGCTTTGGGTGATACCAAGGGTCTGACTGTAGCACGTGGTTTCCTGTTATCTCACGTCGTGTCCTCGTTTCTTGCATCCCGTTGGGTTAGTTGAATGTCATACAGCGCCGGTAGCTGAGCACGATGGCTGAGTGACGCGCGATCTCTTCAACAACCCCCTCCCCAGGTACATTCAGAACTCACAGCCGTACCTGAACAACATGACGGCTGTGGGCTGCACGCTGGCGCTCGCTG
>NW_009602351.1:9369-12320 GCF_000690535.1 Cariama cristata | reverse complement strand
GCGTGAGGAGGAGCTCCCCCCACGCCAGACCTGTTCCTACCGTCACATAAAGCCTGTTCCTTCTCTCAGAGTGCCTGTTGTCTAGTGTGGAGCCTTGCGGGGGGTTCAACCCTCGCCCTTGCTGTGAGTGTCTGCCTTCCTGCAGCAGCGTGATGCACCAGGGTGCGACTCCAGAAGGGAGAAGCATCATGTTCGGTTTGGCAGATGAGGCCGAGGGGAGGCTTGCAGCCCCGGGCTGAGCTGTCAGAGGCTGACAGCTGAGCTGCAGGGAGGGAGGGATGGGGTAGGCAGCTGCCTGCCAAGGCAAGACTTGCTTCCCCCAGGCTTGCAGATGATAGATGGCAGGCAGCAGGCTGCCATCGCTCCCCAGAGTGCGTGCCAGGGGTTCTTTTATTGCATGTCTGGTAGAAAAGGCGCATTGAGACCCTGTAACGACAGGTAGGAATGGAACAAACCGACCCAGCACACAAAGCTCAGGCGATCATGTTGCGCTTTTCTTCTGTCGGGGTTATTTCAGCCAACGCTGGGCTAGAGCCAGAGGCAGGACTCCGGGGAAACTCTTCTTCCTCCTCCTCAAAGCAGGATCCGGCCTTCCTTCCCACTCTGCGAAGCGGCAGAGTGGCATCTGGGTTACTAAGCGCTGCAGGCAGCGGTCCTGCCTGCAGTTCAGGAGCTGCTAGCACTTCTGCCTGCTGGAGGTTTGCACGTTGAAGAGGCGCTTCAAGAAGTAGAGCTGCAGCACCCCGGAGAGGACAATGACGCAGCTCTGAGCCATTGACCACCAGTTGACGTAGTTGTAGTTGGACTCCAGGAGGAAGGAGTCGGCCCCTTTCCGCATCCGGGCAAAGTTGTAGAACCGCCACATGTGGAAGACGTGGAGCTGCAGCTTCCGGATGCTGACCTGTGGGAGAGGCGAGCGCTGGGCAGCGGGGCCGTGGCAGAGCCTGGGGCTGGCAGAGCCGCTCGCAGAGCTGCCTGCTGGGCTCAGCATTAAATTAAGCTGCAGCTCAGCCAACAGTAAACACCCTTCTCAGCTCCCTTGGGAGGACGTATCCGTCCCTGCTGCATTGGAGCACCCTGTGGCTGCCTTGACACTCACCTCAATTGCCTCCAGGGTGTTGTTCAGCTCTTTCTTCTCTTCCAGCTGCTTGTTTTCTGCGTTGAAGCCTTCGTAGTAGACACCGAAGTTGAGATACACCTGCATGAAGCCGAAGTGGTTTTGCTGGTTGTCCAGGCACAGCTGGTAGAAACCTGCAGAGAGAAACAGGGATTGTTGTTCCCTGAGGAAAAGAGCCGCTGCCAGGCAGACCCGTCCCCAGTGCTGGACCCTCATCCTCCCCGTTAGGGAGGGAGGTGTGATCTGTGATCAGACTGGCTGGCTGGGCAGACTCAGAGCTGCTGCTCTTGCCTGCCTGCAGCTGGGAGGTGGGCTGGGGAGGGACCGGGGCAGCGGGGACCTGTCTGCTTGGTGAGGAAGTTGATCTGTCCTCGGCCGTGCTGGGAAACGCCAAGCTGGAAGCCGTTGGGATCACTCGCTGTGGCCAGGATGTTCCTGTTGTTGGCGATCCCCGTCACCCACTGGACCTGCAGGCAGGAAACACCTGAGGGGCGTTCGTGGGCCTGACTCTGCACCCAGGAAACTTGGGAACCCACAGGAGCTCTTGTGCGCAGGGTTAGTTTGGGGTCTGTGGGGAGCTGCCCCTTTGTTAATGTGAGCTGAGGCCAGGAGCAACCTCCAGGGAGCTGCCAGCTACACATAAAAGAAAAAACCCACAACCTGCAGCCCTGGGCAATGAACCCCACAGTTCCCAACGCCTGCTCACAGTGCTGCAGGCACTCGCACAAACCCCACGTCTGCCACCCCATGCGCCCACCCCAGCTTCCTGACGCCTGGAGCCGGTGCTGCTGGCCCTGCCGCTGCTGCCAGCCGCTGGAGTGTTGGGAGATGGAGCTGTGCCAAGCCCCAGGGCTGTGCTGCGTTCCCATGGGGCTGCTCTGCTGAGCGCAGAGCTGGGGCCTAGGCTGCCAGAGCTGGGCACAGCCATGTCCCGGCTCTCCTTCAACCAGCCTAGTGTAAACAGGAGATAAAAGGGCTGCGGTTTCCCCTGTGGGAAGGGGACGGAGCATGGGGACAAGGTGATAGGGCTGTGCCCGAGATGTTAGGCATGCCTTCCAGCTGTGGCTCGGGGGCTGTGCAACAGCCTCCAGCCATCCCAGTGAAAGGCAGAGCTCCCCACAGTGCCAGGACACCCCGCAACTCCCTGCAAGTAAGCTCTGGGTGCTCGAGCACCATGTCCAGAGCTGTCTGCACTGCTTCATGCTTTTAAAACAACTATTTCCAAAAATAATTGAGTTTAGTGATGGAAATTGCCTAAAAGAGTACAGTCCCTAAGATAAAGCATTCAAGTGACTGCAACCATTCCCTGTCTCGACCTTCTTCACACAAGGCAAACTGCCTCTGCCCTGGGGGGCAGTGGGTCTGGAGTTCAGCCAGCATGTGGTCTTCGTCCCACGGGGTCTTCTGCACAGAAGCCTGGTGGCAGGACTAAGGCAACAGAGGGTTGTCCACCGCAGGACCTGCTGCATCATCGGAGGCAGCAGCCGGCACCGGCCACAGAGTCGCCGCACAGGACTGATCTACCATTCCCCAACCCCATCGGCAGCTGCACCGTGCCAACAGCTTCCCGCACCACTTACCTCGTAGCTGAAGAAGAAGTTGCCGTTCTGGTGTGCAAACTGCCAGAAGCACTCCACAGCGCCGGCGGGGATGACGATGGCAAAGTCGTAGCGATCTGCCCCGCGGAAGAGGGGATCCTGGCTGGACTCGCTCAGGGTCTCAGTTGTGGGGCAGCCGGTAGAGCCCAGCAGTGCCAGGAGCCCCAGGACCAGCAGCATCCTGCTTCCCAGCGCTCCCTCCTGCTGCGGCAGGACAGGAGCAGGGACGGGAGGTG
>NW_009602351.1:0-9327 GCF_000690535.1 Cariama cristata | reverse complement strand
GGCTGGCATCAGGAGGAGTGTGGCACAGGGTCCGCTCCTCAAGGTGACCTCGGTGCAGAGCAGGAGCTGGTCCGGCACAGCTGAACCCTTCTGCAGAGGCTGAGGCTGCTGCGAAGAAGCACCACGGTCACCAGCAGCACCTCCTGGCTGCACAGAGCCGCTCCCCAGCCAGCCCTGCTACCCTTGCTGACCGATGCTCAGCCAGTCTCTGCCCTGTGAACAAACAAATTAAACAGGAAAAGTGTTTCACCCCCAAGAAGCATACACAGCCCCGAGCAGGCTGACTGAACAGGGCCCACATCGTTCCCCCACAGCTGCTCTCTGGCACACCAGCAGTTTGCCTTGGGCTGCGACACCCTCCCTGTGCAGCCATGGGCAAGAGCCCAGCACAGAGCCGGGAAGGAGAACGGGCTCAGCCCCGCACAGCACGAACACGGCTCCTTCCAGCTGGGCACAACCAACGGGCACTGCCTCACACTGACAGTTACTGGTCCAGCTTGCAGCTCGCATCAAGCCTCTCCAGCTCGGAACGGGCCTCTGCAGAGCTCCTGTCTAATCATCAGGGCTGCTCTGACCCCGGAGAAACGGGTCTACAAGCAGAAGGGGAGGGAAAGGCAGAGCTGCAGCCAGGTGACAAGAGAAGCTCAGTCCAGCAGCTGCTGCTGAAGGACAGAGGGAAAGCAGGTGTTTCCAAACAGACTTCTCCCCAGCCTTGGCTCTACCGGAATGCAGCCCAGGGAGGCTGCTTTTAGAAAATGCCCGCCTACCTCCCCTGCCCTTTGACTTCAGCCCAAGTCTAGTCCAGAAGCTTCTGCTTCACACCTATGCCGAAGCAGCAGCACCTCATGCCTTAAGGGAATTGTTGCTCCACCCCAAACAGCTGCCGACACAACACCCCCAGCCTCACGAGGCACACAGGGAGCCCCACATTCAAGCAGGCAGCACCCCAAACTGCCGCATTTCCATCCACGAGGTATAAGCTCACCCAACAAGAAAGGAACTTTATTTTACAGAAGACCACTCAGACACAGACTCCAGCTTTGGCACCTGAAGGCAAGAAACGCGCAGTGCCCTCGGAGCTCATACGCTTGCAGGGACTGCACACAGGAGGAGGATGTTACAAGGAAGGAGACGTGCCAGTAAGACATGACCAAAATCAGTAAGCACTGAAACTTTTAACATGGGAACAAGTGACATTTAAGTACTGAAACAAAAAATAACGTTTTTAAAGCCTCAAAGCTGGAAGGGAGAAATTCTCACTCGCAGACTAGCCATTTACAAAGCAGAAAGAAATGTGAAAAAAAAAATAAAAAATATCCAAGCAGATCGCCTTGCCTAAATCTCTTCTCCCCAGCAGCTCTGGGTCTGTGCACTGCCTCTCTCCCACAGGGGACTGAGTGCAAATGGATGAAACACGCAATTCACAGTTTAGACAATTAAAACACATAAAAATAGCCACTGACAGGATTATCCTGCCATTTGACAGCATCTGAGCAGAGAAGACCGTCATTTCAGCAGCCCATCAGGTTGGGATTCATTCTACAAAGGCTGCAGTTGTCAAGTGGAAAAGGAAGTCCCAATCCAGGCCGTTTCCGAGCATGTGCAATCGGGCTGCGCAGCTTCTGCCAACTGCAGAAGACCTAAACCTTGCAGCTACAACTCAAGACACAAGGCTCCTCGGTTCTTGTCAGACGTGGTTTCCGTCTGTTGCAGCAGTCGTGGGTGCCAGGAGCCAGAGGGGCTCACCACGCTGGCCCCAACACACATCAGGGATGAGCACAGCAGCCTCCCTGCTACTATTGCCCCGGACCATCTTTCAAAAGAAAAATAAGGTTTTTGCACTGAAGGTCCCGTGGCTGTCAACTTTAGAGGATTCCCAGCTTTTTCATGGTCCGCCAGCGATCCTTGATCATCACTGCGGTGCGGTTCTGGAAGGGATATTTCTGGCAGATGGCCTTCCATCTCCCTTCTCCAAACTTCTTCACGCCCTCTTTGATCCACTCGCTCTCTTGTATTGTCCATTTCTACAAAAGAGCACATAAGCAGTGTTCTGTGAGTACAGAGTGCAGTTTCAGGGAGGAGTTGCACCTGGCAGAGAAACGCGCTGCAACTCCTTCCCAGCATGTTAGCTTTCCTTTATCATCTGGGCCAACATAGAGGAGAGGCAGAGATGTCCTGTCAATAGCACACACACCACTCAATCACTTCACTGCCAACGCGCTCTCATACTGTTACAAATAAGCGAAGTGCTCAGCTCCGGCACAAGCTGAGGAGTAGCTCTGCTTCCCAAAGCACAATAGCAATCACATAAAAGAGGAATTACCTTTTGGTGCAACAGCAAGCATCAAAGCACTTGCTGCCTACACCCTGCCTAATAGCATACAAGTAGAGTGTTAAAAAAAAACATAATCTGCAAGTTCAGGTCTACAGGTCCCTGAATTTTTATACTGCAGGCAAAACACAAAATAATTGAAGAAAGCAGTTACTGGGAACAAAGTGCTACATAGTGTACAGCAGCGCAAGAGCCAGCAGCTGTCTTCCTACAAGGAAGGGTGAGACAGTTCCTAGTAGCACCAAACTTAGGAACCTCTGCCACGTAACAGCTGCTGTACACGTGTCCCTCACCCAAACAAGACGCTGAACCTCTCCAGCGCGTGGGGAACTGAGCGAACCCAGCTCTGAACCACCAGCATCAAGGAAAGGCAACTTCACTCACATACCCAGCGCCTGGCGTGTGGAAGGCACACACCTTCAGCCAACTACCAAACTGGGCTGTTCCAAGAGAGAAACTCCACCCAGCTCTGTGAATGCAGAGACCTGCACAGCTCAGATCAAGCCTGGATATTGCAAGCACCAGCCTCAGGAAGCATCATAGAAATTTGCTCTTCTAAACAGACATGTCCAGATTTCAGGCCTTACTGAAAGGACTTAAGGGCTCCACGTTACCTGTTTCTTGGAACCGAAGACTGTAGTGTTGTGGCTGTTTGTCCCAAATGATGCTGAAAAACAAGGCGAGAGGATTACATTTCACCATAACCCAGGAGATACAGATGTCCTCAAGAGACTGCCTTGGGCTTAACTGCTGAACTATGCAGTCAGCCTACAATGAGAGCATCCCACAGCAGACAATAAAACAAATTCCTTTATCCCTCCCTTTTCTGCAGCTATAGCGTGCACAGCCTTTCTGTTTCAAGCCCCAATTGCTTTATGTGAAAGCTTTACAATAAGATCCGTTTTGTTTTAAACTAGCCAATGCATCAAGAATAGGGGCATCCATCCAGCACGTGGCTATGCTGTATGTTGAAGCTGGAATTAGACGTCCATTGTCCACTCCTTTTCACCAGCTAAGCTGTGCATCTAGCTGCAAAGGGAACTGGACTGGAATTGGAATTTGGCTGAAGAGGTAAACTTAACCTTTATTTCATGGCACTAAAGTGAGAACGGGGAAAGAGCTGTATTTCCAATATTTACATCCTGTAAACTAAGCACAATTAGTCTTAAACTTGAACAGGAGTTTTTGGCATGCATTTCAGGTCAGAGGTACAAAGAACAAATCTCTCAGAGTTGGAGAGCTACCTATTTTCTTGGGCTTTTAGAGTTTCCAGTTTCAAAATCAGTCACAAAATCTAGTTTCAAAATCACACAGAAGGTAGCAAGACACCCATGAATGAGCCTCAAAGCCAGGATTATCATCAATTAACACCAGCAATGCAGGCTCTGTTCTTACCTGCATCTGAGAAGAGCTCATCCTCCTCACTCCAGCTGTCTTTTTCTTCTTCGCCATATGAGCTGTTCCACCTTCCGCTGAAGGACCTGAAAGCAGGCAAGCATTTACTTTGGCTACTGGCTAGGGAGAACATTTTAGCGGGAGAAAGTACAGGGACACCTGGAGCACAGCAGGCAAGCCTGTGATGAGCGCGCAGTGCAAAGAAATGCACCCATAAAGCAATATATAAACATGCTGCCACCTCCTCCTCTCCTCTCTGAGGAGGAATGAATCCTTTGGAGCCCCTACCTGAAGGTATGGCGTGCAATATATACTCAAATACAAGTGGAGTATTGTATTTTGTAGCCAGCATTTGCAAAAACAAGTGACCGGGTATTAACTACACAATTAAGCACTTACAGCAAAGAGACACACAGAGCTGGACTTCCCAGGCCTTCGTGTATGGCACAGACTTGCCAACAGCTCAGGGGAGAAGCCTTTAGTCATCCCAAGAAGCATTCAATTCTTACCATTTCACTACTAACACTACTGAGGTCAATCAAGCTACAGAGGCCTCTCCATGAGATCAAGTGCCTCAATGCTGTCACCTGCTTCCAATCCTCAAGCACAAACTTGTGAGATGAAATTAAGTCTGTTAAAAAAACCCCACAACTTCAAAAGGTTCACGCCTGGCTGTCACATCCAATATAATTGAAGCCATTTATGATTACAGGAAAGTAAATGCTCTCTATTCTTACTTGAAGTTGCCTCTTTCTTCCACATAAACATTTGAGAACCAGCTACCAGCAGAGATGCACACAATTACATTTCCAGGCAGATGTCATTAGCAGCACTGCTACCACGAGTCCTGACACTTAAAGGCTTCAGGACAAGACCGCCACACAAGCAGCACAGACAATACATCACTTTCCAGGTGAACTGGAAACCAACTTGCACAGTGGCAGAGCTGAAACTCAAGAGCTGCTCAAGCCAGCGTCAGCTGTGCGGCAGCAGCCCCACTCCAGGCTCCTTCCTGATCAGGCACTAACCCTCGCTTCAGGCACCTGGCACAGGATGGGAAGGTGTCATACCCGAGTCATACCATGCTACACAGTGTCGAGATCTTCACTGCACGCCCTTCAGAACCAAACCTTTTGTGTTCTTGACAGTTTTAAGCCAGGAACTAAGGGCAGCTGTGTTCTAGTTATCTTTTCAAACACATCAAGCTCTCCTCAATCCTCCCAGTTTCACTCCTGGGGATCCAAAACATCATTATTGCTGGCTGCTGTGCAGCTTCACTAAGGCAAAGAAGAGCAACTCAAGACATTTAAGCAGGAAGCTTTGTTACACCCTTGTTACAGCCTACAGGAGATACTCATGAGACTCTTAGCTGAAGAGTCTCGTATCAGTGTTAATTTTAGACTTCTGCCAGTAAGCCTACTTTGCCGTTTTCTGTGGGAAATCCTTATAAAAAGGAAAAAATCCCAACATACCCCTACCTCTTATTGCAGTCATTTCAGCCACAAGGTAAGGAATAGCTCATACTGAAGAAACAGTCAGAAAGCTACAACAAGGAGTTTCTTAACCAACAAAAGTTTTGGGGAAAAAAGAGCTTAAGCGCGGTCAGTGTTGTATTTCCCAAGAGGCAGAAAGGAGAGTTTAATCTGTTCCACAAGATGCACCTACAAACTCTTTCCAGCTTCAGCATCGCTAACCAAAGGGCAGAGAAACACACATTACCTGCGATACGCACGCTGGAGTCACCTACCAATACTAATTGCAGTACCTCTGACTCACTGCCAGTGGAAGCTGGATCATTTTCTCCTCTCCATTAACCAAACAGTAAAGTGTAAGGACAACAGAGCATTTACTCTGCCCAGTTTCGCATATGCTAGCAGACAAGGACAGTCAATAGACTCATCTTGAATTAAAGATAAAAGTTTTTGTTGTTCATACTACTGATGTCAGCTGCAAGTCAAAAAATTGGGTGCAGATTAGAATATACCACAAAAGATGGGCTTCATACTTGGCACTCTTAGAAGATACAGGCTGGTCATGCAATTTCTGAACAGGTCTGGAAGCTGAAGATACAACTGGCTCCTGGGAAGAGTCTGGGCTCTCACTCGACTCGCTGTACTGGCTGTCTTGCTCCATGACCAGTTTGCTTATGGTCAACAAGCGTTTGCCCTTATGGGATATTTCAGGAGGGTCTGAGATCTCAGAATCTTGATTCTCCTCTTCTTTCCGTCTCTTGGTTCTGTGGGATACAGAAGGAGACAGTTGCTTGGGGAAAGAAAAGTCTGTTTCATCCAGTTTGGTGAAGAGTGCGTCAGAATCCTGGGAGTCCGACAGGATCTTGAAAGCTTCTCTCAGAACAGAAATCCCATACGCGGTTACAGTTCCAGAGGGCTGCCTACAAAATAAACAGAACTGAGCAGGTTGTAAAGATATCACCAAGGTAGCTCCACTTCACTGAAATCAGGCTTGGCCCCTATCGTGTGCCCCACAACAATTGACCCTAGGGTGCAAATAAAATCTATTCAAGAGGGCATTCCCAACCCTTTGGTCCGCCCTCCTTCTAAATGGTGTGGTGTACCAAGGAAGCAGGTCTTGAGAATGCGCCCATGCTCCGGGCGCCCTGGACACCCTGCTATTCTCAGCTAAGGGCTGAAACATACGGATACCAAATGCTGCTCCACAAGAGCAAACCTTCTGCCAGCCACTGCCCTCCCTCCCTAGCTTACAAAAGTACTATGTATCTTCAGAAAAAAACCCAAACCACCTTAGCATTTTTATCGTGATCCACACAGAAGTCTTGCACCAATAAATAGCCTTTGGGGCTTGCTTGTGCAGACCCACTTGGGCTGGCATTCGGGGAAGTTAAGAGCTGCCTGGACAGACCAAACTACCCCTCGGAAGCGAACTGCAGCCACGCTTCATCAACACAGGGCCAGATTCTTCTGCCCACCTTTCTGAGTCCCTGAAGGACACTCCTGGAAGTTCTGGAGTGGCTGCTGCTGGCTCTTCAGATATTTCCATAGCCTCCGAAGCATCTTCCAAGATATTAACCGCTGCTATTATATGTTCAGGAGTTGCTGCTGGGTCAGTAGCTCCTTCCATTGGCTCAAGAGCTGCTGCAGAGTCACCAGCTCCTTCCATAAGCTCAGGAGCTGCTCCGGGGTCATCTGCCCTTTCTGCAGGGTTGGGAGCTCCCTCCAGGTCTTTTGCCATTTCCGCAGGCTCTGTAGCTCCTGCTGGGCTCTTTGCCCTTCCCGAAGACTCCGGAGCTGCTGCTTGGTCCTTTGGCCCATTTGCAGACTCAGGAGTCACCGATGAGTATTTTGGTTCTTCGGCATGTTCTGAATTCAAAGTCTTTTTCATTATCTTGGACAGAGAAAAAGCACATAACCATTACAAAGATAATTCCTTGTACTACCATCCGATTTTATCCCCTCCCAAAGGCACTTTAAGCTGCTACTTGCAGTTCAGTCGGTACCATGTACAGAGTTCACGCCTATCAATTAACACTTGTTACACAGATCGAAAAATGTGTTCAACTGTATAAAACTTTTAGGAACTGACTCAATTTAAGTATTTTACATTCAACCCACTGTTAAATAGGCACTGAAACTCTAACTCGTTGCTGGCACAGAAGGCACGTAGAAGCCAAATTACTGTATTTCATTGCCTCATGGGAAAGTAAGTGTCAGTTCTGCCCAAATCTGTACCTCATGCCGTTTTACTGCTGCCCCTCACTGCAGAGGCAAGCGCAGCATGGGAAGCCAGGCAAGCAGGGCAGACACGTACCGTTAGCAGCAGTGGCTCCGAATCATCCACATAGGTCTTCAGGAACTGAAACACGCTCTGCTGGAAGTTCTTGTAAGAGAAGTTTTTGACCACTGGATGAGTGAAATTTTTCTCCCGGATGACAGTCAGCAACTCGTTCCTCTTTTTCTGGAGGAGAGGTAAGAATGCTCTAAATAGGTACAAGGGTATAAATGGCAACCGCAGGAGCTAGGGTCTGGGCGAGGATTGGGCCCTTCCTGTTTGACATTCTCCAGGAGCAATGAATTTACACTGACATAAGGTTGGGAAAAGGCCACAGGAACAGGAGAACAATCTTTTTTCAGCAATTCTGACTTTTTGCTTCTGGCGCCCAAGACATTACACTGCCTACAGAAACAGGAATGGGGACTCTTTCTGCTTTCAGAACCAGCCCTTCTTGCGAACTCGCGCTCTACACGTGAGCTTGAGTTTGCCTCAAGACAAAGGCATGTGGATGCCTGGAAGACCCATGAAGGTACGTGAGGGAACATGTGTAACAGAGGGATCTCCAAAGTGATGATCAACGTGCTTTAGAAATGTCTAACACTGAGGGTCCACCTTTCAAGGAAGACTCTTTCCATTTCATCATCCTTACCCTTTCTTCTCATCCAGCTTTCCCCAAAAGGCATGCTTCTCAGGAAACCTTTTATGCTTGCGACATGGGTCACAAGTGCCCCCCCTCACCAACACTCTATAAGACATATCAGATCACCCCAAATATCCTTGCTCCCCAATACCCCCCAAGACATATCAGACAGTCCTCAAACAGCCATCTTTCATTCCAGCGCAGACTCACCTGGCTTCTGGGATCCTTGCCCATATGCCTCTTGACAATTTTTGAAGCTTTATCAAACTCTCTGTTTTTGATGCAGACAATGACAGCCTACAGAAGAAAACAAATACCAGTTTCTCTGCTGACACTGAATTGACCATACTCTCTAGATGAGCTTTGGAAAAGCATGCATAATAATCAAGCATGGCATAGGTAACAGCTTAGTACCAACATATGCAGAGAAACAACTTCTACATCAACTGATGAAGCAGCACATACACTGAAGATATGTGTTTGCGGCCAAGTTGGTACTAACAACGGTATTCTACATGTGAGGCAATTCCCACTGTCATTTACACAAGACCTTTCTAAACCAAAAGATGCGCAGAGTATTTATTGAAAATGGTCTTACAGCTTCCTTCACCATTTTCTGAACAGTTTCCATTGTCTTCTCAGCCACAGAGAATTCTCTCTGAATGAGCTCCAGGACACCAATCGCTGATTCCAGAGGGGTGAGCTCTGACTCTTTATCGAAGGTGCAATCTACAAGAATTCACAGCCATGGGTTTGTGAGGCGTTCACAGCAATGCCTTACAGGAGCTAGGTAGTTACTTATTTGCTCAGTTTGACTGCAAATTCTAGAGCTACTAAGGATGAAGATGAGAAGGAATGGCAGGCTGACTGTCAAGTGCCTAAACTGCAAGATCCGCCCCCCACCCCCCGCCATGGAAAGCTACGGAAGCACCATCTGACTACAAATAACTGATCCGGGGGAGCATTTCAGAAGCTACGAGGCTGAGCAGAAGTCACAAGGCTGGTATTGTTCAGACAGCAGGACAGCCCTGGAGCCTGGATTCAAGCACACTCTTGGCTATAGCAGTGTGACAGAGACACAACCAGCCACACTCTCTAGCCCCTCATCCTCAGGGGAAAGCTCCTACAGCTGAACAGCTTCAGCCCAGACCTTTGGTCTGTGCAGAAACACAGCTCTTGGGAGCTGCAGGGACACAGCCACAGAACAGGG
>NW_009602350.1:68259-78708 GCF_000690535.1 Cariama cristata | reverse complement strand
TAGTGGACATTTTTGTGTATTTAGTTGTTCTCTAGCTACACGGAAAAAATGAAAAGGCTGTCTTTGTACAGGTTATAATTTGGAAGGAAATCTAAGGGCATTTGGAATGATAAGGCATATTTCTCCTTAGATGCCAGAGCAGATGTACGTTCCACTAAAATCTATTCTAAGTTAGTCTGTGTAAGATCTCATACTGTTGTCTGGAGGTTCACGTCTTTACCTATGGAACTCTGCTTCCTGAAGTGTCTGAAAAGATAGTCATCTTAAGCTTAATTTTTTTTTTTTTTTTTTTTGTTTCCTCCCTGTTATGTGACTTATTTTATCTGTTGTCATTTCTTCTGATATGTCAAAGCATGATCTTAGGCTCCTTTCCATCCAGTTAGCTTCAGGAATTGAAATCTAAAGAGGACATGGAAAGGCCTGTAAAATGATAATGGCGAGCCTGAGGGAGATGAGAAAAGGTGGTATGATCCAAAGATACTGTCACGGGTTCCTTTGTTAATGAGCATGAGTGGCTGCAGCTAATAGTCTTCTGGAGCATTAAGGTCTAAGCACATTATAATGGACTGTAGACTTTCTCTGCCTCTCACATGACTTCCATAATGTACGTAGACTTAATCCCAATGCAAAAAATAACGTAGCCCTTAATGCGGTAATAAGATTACATGGATAGCTCCCAGAGATAGCCAAGCTAAATCAATACAGGCTTCCCAAGTCCTTATTCCCGCATCGTGTCCCATTATCTCCCATCCCTTAAGAGAAATGTTTTCCAATAAAGTGTCCAAATATGCTTTTTATGTTGTATAGTATGCTGACTCTGGTGCTGCAGCTTCAGTATAGCATGTAAGTATGCATACACATACATATTTATATATTTATGTATGAAAGATGATTACTCAGCGCTGCGCTTCAGTGCTAATCATATGGTATCCTTTCATATATATATTCTTAACATTCCATAAACATGGATGAACAACTTCAGTACAAAATTGCTGAAGTGAGTACCATTTTTAATAAAGTTACATGTACTACGTTATTCTTCTTCCTGCTCTGCACCTATGTATAAACCTTGCAGAAACCTATTCATTTGGCTTTCAATAATTGGGAGTCAAAGTGGCAAAAGAAATATTAGTTCGTTTTCATCATCATCCCTCACTAGACTAAAGAAATGACAAAATTATGGGAAAGTTTTTGAGTTGTCTCAGTAAAGGAGGCTGCTTTGACAGTCCATTTGAACTCCACTGAAGCCATATGAAATATTTCTATTGACTTTAATCAGTTGTAAATCAGTCCCTTACCCTCTGATCTGAATCCTGTAACTTCCTAATTGTATGAGTATCCCTTAATAACTTCTAGTTTGGCTGAAATTCTGTCAATTAGTTATTTGTGGTCACTGGGTTATTCAGGATCAAGCCGTGTATCAGCTATGCATAAATGTCATATACTCATTGTCCAAATATGTACACCATTTTACATTGGTGATATAAATTCACTGACCATACTTAGGGCAATTGATACTATGCTTATGCGTATTTTTTAATCTCTATACTGCATACTTAGGTCATCATGCAAAGAGATATAAAAATTAATTTAAGGGAGTTTTATTGAGTATTTAATTTTTTTCCTGTTTTATGTTAAGATTGTTTCTTGACAGACAGTAGATGGCTGTTTATTCTTGAAAGCATTTGTTTCAGTGGCGCTCCTGATAAAATTACTGAATTCATGAACCACAATAGCTGTCATTTCAAGATATCAAAAAATGCTGTGTGGCCCCATTAGCACTCACCTTGGGTAAAGTGAGTAGCCAGATATGCATTACCATATTGATCAGAGCGGTACTTCAGTTAGTCCAATACCCTTGCTCTGACTGTGGTCACTATCTGCTGCTTCAGCAAAAAGTGGAATAAGTCCTTTGAGAAATATCTGTACAATGACTTGCTCTCAGGAGAAGCTGCTTCCTGGTACTTACTTATCTATCCTATTTCTAAGGCAGGTAGGGGTTATGTCCACTCTAAAACATGTAACTGATATAAATCTGAATGGCTTTGATATCCATATGTACAGCTATATCTTTAGAGTCCTGCTGAATTATCACGGTTTTTCTTTTTATCAGTTTCACCTTTGCTATTGTCTTGTTTTAGAATGGCTGTTCAAGTCTCTAGGGCCAGCATCCCGGATTTGTGGTGACTGTACATCGTGCTGTGGCTACAGGGAATAATAATAAGCACGTAATCAATGAGGGGCTGCTTAGCACTGGGCTGAGTAGTTCAGTCCGTGTCCAAGGCTAAGCAGAGAAAAGCAGTGGCCAAGCCAAGGGCATTGCAATCAGATAATTGATTGTAAGGGTGAAGAATGCAGAGATCTGCTGCATTGGCAGAATTGGCCCAGCGTACAAATTTCTTCATTCATGCAAGAATTTTTTTAAGTAATATAGTTAATTGAAATATTTGACCTTCTTCCCTGACAAACACAGTTGTTATTATTTAAGCAGGAGCCTTAGAGGAGACATGCAAGTAAATAACACACCCCTTTCTTATCAGAAGGCAGTTTGACCTTTATTGAGAAATGTGAAACTTCTTAAGTTTTATAAAAGCATTGTTAGGGGAGAATCTGAGTTGAGAGGGCAGTGACTACGGCATATGCATAGTTCTTATTGAAAACTGCTTTATATGCACGCTATCCAGTGCTGTCAATCTTGTGCATCCCCACAGATCTTGAATCCTCTTCATATGGGGGGAGAATTTTACTTGTATTGTATGAAAAGAATATAATTTACCGTATTTGAATGTAAAGCATGTGCATTTTTGCTAAAGAAATGTTCCAAGAGCTTGTTATAAAGAAGTTATCCTGCAGCAAGATGGGACGTGAATCTAACAAAAGAGTTATTTCAAATGGGTCTGAGCAAATAACCTCATTTGAAAACTTAAACCGGAATAATTTGGCTGAAAACAATTTTGAAGGAGACTTTGCTAATACACTTGTTTTTTCCCGAATGAATTTCCAAAAGTAACCTTATCTATAGGAGCTTTCTTTTTTTCCTGCAAAGATCAGCTTCCTTCGGTTGGAACTGAAAGGGACATTTTGATGTCTATACAGGTTGAAAAGATGTGGTCTTAGTAACTAGATGCTAATAATAATCTCTCTTAGTGTTGACATTTATGAATGGAATGGAAACTTTTGCTCTTATAACAGCATAGTTGTTGAATGCTGATAAGGACATACGAGAGGTGATCTTGACTGTGAACTGCTTCTCCAAGTTTTTTCCACCATTTTAAGAAACTGATTTGGAAAATATGTTAAGTGCTCTCCACTTTCTCTTTTCTGCTTTGTCTTACTCTCAGTCTAGGGCTTGCTTTGTCCACTTTCAGTACATCTTCTCACTGAACTATACTTTAGAACAATTTTTTAAATATATTTTGGCCTATTACCATGAAATGGTTGTAAAAGGTGATGCATGAGTGTCAGAGATGTAGTAAATCTGCAGATTTACTTAATCAGCTTTTGGCCATTCTTGGCCAGATTCTGCTTTACTCGCACCTTTTGCATTATTGATAATAAAAGCTCAGCACTGCGTATTAAAAACAGAAGAAGGAAGACTTAACTGCGGAAAGGTTGGAGTCAGCTGAAAATAAATGTGACTTTACAGCTCCAAATGGCAATTCCACTATTCTGCTACTCCAATCTGTCACACCAGTTTTAT
The DNA here is from genome assembly GCF_000690535.1 of Cariama cristata. Classification (NCBI taxonomy): domain Eukaryota; kingdom Metazoa; phylum Chordata; class Aves; order Cariamiformes; family Cariamidae; genus Cariama; species Cariama cristata. The sequence continues at coordinate 75,008 of NW_009602350.1, read as the reverse complement.
ACAGTGTGAACAGAGTTCAGTTTCTGTCATGAATTTGGAGGAAGAACACAGAGACATACTTGAGAGATTAATTTAAAAAAACAAAACAAAAAATGAAGTATAACAATAAAACAAAAAGAAAATGCAAAGTTCAGGAGCATCAGTAAGTTGTTCTTCACTGTACTAAATGGCTGGCTTTGCCTGGAAGCATCAGTACTTGGCATTTTGCCTAGCTAAATCTCACACGCATTTGAGAGCTGACAAAACAATACCTATTAACTATCACGAATGGGCTTATTTCCTGGAAAATAAAATGATTTCTTTAAAAAATGATGTAAAAAACTGTCATGTGTAGGTTGGGGGTTGATTAGTGCAGGATAATTCCCATGTTCTTCCATGCTCAGAAATTAAATGAAAACCTCTTCTTGCTGATTTAATACTACGCTGCTGAACAAAACCAAATGCAGCAAAATGCCTTAAAATTATCTAATAGCTGCTTTGACTTGAGCACCATTTTTCTGATCTTATGAGGCATTCCAGTATCTGTGGCTGTATAGGGGCTACTTGCATTGAGATGGGTATCCCCAATAGCCAAGTTAAGCAGCCATACGTGGAAAGCAAGGTTACACGCAAGGCTGCCTCTTGCTTTCCTTGTAGGTATTCTATTCTCTTCAATAAGACCAGGCCTTTGCATCAGATGAGGGATAAAGTTTTCATGAGTTATTTCACTTTAAAGTTACCCGTGTCATGTAGTAGGTACAAAAGGGATTTTACAAAGGCAGATTTGCCTCAGGTTACATTTTGGTGCTCTGTTCTCTCTTGGTAGGTATTCATACCTGTAAGAACTTAGTTTGGTTTTTTTTTTTTTTCTATCTCTCCCTGACTTCATTGGCTTTTAGTGGAAAATGTTTAAAACTGTCTCTGCATTTTTGAAAATCTGGTCTTTAAAGTTTTGGTGACATCCGGTGAGACTTCAGCTCTTAAGTTGACTGCATGTTAAGCTAGATTGTTTTACACGGCTTTACCTACTCTACAGTAATATGTATCATACTTCTAACTTGCTAATTGTCCATGTGCATGTTTTTTTACCTCGGTAAATGCAAAATTACTTACGTAACCTTTATAAAGGACCAACTTCCCGTCTTGTTTTAGATGGTGCAAAAGGATTACAGGGTAGCTACATAATAGTTTTAAGAGTATAGTTCACACAGTACCAAGTGACAGAAGAGTTTTAAAATTTTCATTCACTGATTGTTCAACATGTTTACATTGGTTTCATGACATCCAGTTATTGCATATGCACATTATTAGCAGGAGAGACACAGAAATTTGCTCCCTGTATTAAATCACTTTTGTCACAGACAATTTCTGCTTCAAACTTGGCTATCAAAGCAGGCAGTTCATTGCTTGGAAATAGGCCTTCATCCTAATGCAAAGAATGCAATTATATTTCAGGGAAGATTCCCCCCCTCCCCCCGATACGGTTTGTCACAGTAATTTCTCTGCTAGGATTTCACAAAAGATTGTGGGATTTTTTTGTTTGTTTGTTTGTTTTTCCTGTCAGTGTCACATCTCCATGTGATACTGAATAAGTTCTGAGGTACAATCCCATGCTGGATGTAGTGGATGCTACATTTTGCTCACTGGTCTGCAAAAGTGGCCAGGTGAAATTTTGTCTTTAACAGACACCTAAAGGGTATGCCTGAACTTAAACGTGAGCATCTGAGCTCATTGTTTAGCTGTAGATGTGGATTTTTCCACACCTGCCAGTGTTCAGATTTGGCTTTGGGGAGGTTGTTCTGACTTTTGCTTCTGACCTTGCGGCTTCCCGGGGGGAGTGCTGTGTCTGGTTTCTTGCTCTAAGCTCCGTGGGCTTGTATGATACCTTGCCAAAGTAAGAGCTGCTCTTAGTATCGGTAGCCTTCCTTCTGAAACAGAAATGTATTTTTCTTCTGATAAGAGGGTTATACTTTTTCAGTTGACAATGGAGTGTATTGAACATGGAGCAGTGCATCCATGAATATTCAGCTGAAATAATAGTGCTTTGATAATGTGGAGTGATGCAAATTAATGTCACGAACTAGGTAACAGGGGATGGATTTTTGCTACCAGCCTAAAGGGACCTATCATAGACGCACTCTATATATTGAATCAGGCCACAATCTAGGAACTGATAACTTTTGCGGAGACTAAAAAATCTCATCTTTAACTGGCTACTTACCATCTGTAAATGGAATCATTCTTGTTTTAGCAGAACTCTGCTGGGATCAATGCATCAGCTAAAAAAAAAAAAGTCAGGTCTTCTAGGTTCATATGAGACACTGCTGCAGCTAATTGAGGCTAATGTCACTGCAAAAACTCAGCACAGCCGGCAGTGTGCGTGTGTGCATGAGGTGGGGAAGGTTTGTTAGACTGGCGGAGATGACAATTTCCTGCAGTATCTGTCAGCGATGTCCTTGTACCCTTATACAACTACTATAAATATAGCAACAAGAGATATCTCTACACGCAAATTGTATGGTAGCTTCAAAGAGCAAAGAGAGACAACTCAGTTTCTTCTGAACTCTTGTTCAGCATTGTTTTGGTCAATGATGCAGAAACTTATTGTTTTGCTTGGGATTTTAACCACCTTACATACAATAACAAAAGGTAGTAATGAAAACTAGACCCTTGTATTAGGAGTCATTGATTTAAGTGAATCCATTTCATTGGGACTACCCATATGCTTAAAGATAAGCATGTGCTTAATGTCTTTATTTCAGGGCATATAGCTATCTTTTATGCTTTTCTCAGCTATGTTTTGTGAAGGACAAGAGCCTGGCAAAGAGCAAATGTATAACGCACTGGTGAAGGCATATTTGAAGTCCCTTTCTCTTTCCAAATCACAGAGGATATGACTTGTTTTTGCCTCTAGCTCTAGACCCCTGGCTGTTCAGCTGATACTGTAGCAGATCTTGCCTTTATTTTTGCCAGGCCAAGCCATGGGTATCAGCCAAGAATCAGTGGTTGTGCAAGCACAGCAGCCCGTACATTACAGCAGGGGTGGTATTTAATTTGCTTCAGTAAAGGCTTGCACAGCACAGAAGTAGAAGAGAACACAGCTGGCTGGCAGCTTCCTAGGGGCTGCCCTGAAACTCCTGTAAATCAATAAACCGGTTATACACTGCTGACCCTCCCACATGGTTAATAATCAAGGAAAAAGACAAGCCTTTAATGTCGCCGTATTTTCAGAAGGATGCCTATCCATTAATAGGGTGAGACAGCTTGTTGGGTACGTGCAGCTCAAACTCAGATTTGCAGGGAGATGGCTATATGGAGATTGATCTGGCCCCAGTTATGTGCTTTGAGCACCAGTAACATCTGATGCATGAGCAGCAGGGAAGGGCTTTCTTGATAGAAATCTTAGGGGTTGGGAGAACTCATTTTTACATGCACTGTGCCCTTGAACAAGCTGTTAATCCAACCCCCAGCCCTCCTTCCTGGGTAATCCAGGACTGCTGTAAAGCAAAATTCATTAATATTTGTCCAGTTCTTTGTAAAGCCCTTAGGAAAGGTTAAGCATGGCTGTAGATTGATTATCTGTTTTTAAGCCTCGAGTGTGTAAGTAACAAGGGCTGTAACTTAATCCTGGATATTCTCCTGTTTCTTCTGGCAAAGAAAAAAAAATCAAAGGTGAGTGAGTACATAAGAGCTATGTGATCTTGCAAGACAGCTGTAAACTGCTCTTTTTTTCCCTTTTAATTAAAAGAAAAACCTTTCATATCAAACCAGAAGTAGTGAAGACATGGGCAAATGAGTTGTCTTCTTGCATGACTCATTCTCCCAAAAGTAGCTGCACAGGGAAATTATACAGCTTTGAATGCTGGCTGAATTAAACAAGCCTGTGCTTAACTTTGTGTCCCGCTGAAACCCAGAGGACAGAAGTATAAGCCCAAGTTAAGCAGGCCAGATTTTCCTCTGCAATACGTGAAACTACTCACACAGTGGAAAAGTATCTAAGGTTAGGTGAGCAAACAGAAGCTATTTCTAAATGATGATAACTTTTTAGTGTCTGCAGATTCTAACTGTTGCACTTCAGGACCTGGGTTGTCTTTAGCAAAAAGATTTCCTACCTTCAAACACTGGAGGAAACTATTCCTGTTACCCCTAAAGGAGACTGCCATGGATGTGGCAGGAAAATTGACGCTGTTTAAAGTTAGTGTAGCAGTAGCTATTACAGAATTTGAACATCTTTTGTGCACATTTCTGCGTTTGCAGCCAGTGCCATAAATTAGAAGAAGAAATTAAAGATCTTTAGGACTGTGAAATGATCTCACAGTAAGATAAAGGAAGTCTCTTAAGCATGGATTGATGTTGGCTTAGAACAGAGGCTGGAGTTTCTTGTTTCCTTTCTTTACTCTGCAATCGTCAGCGTCATACAGCTGTCTTGTGCCTTGAAGTTAGTATCTGTGATCCTTCCATGTTCTGCACTTCACATTGTAGAATGAAATATAAAATGTAGAGCTGTCTTTGTCCCTTCTTCTCTTCGCTTTTTTAAGAGTAGGATTTTGGCATGCTTTGCCACAGGGCAGGCAGAAGATTAGATTCTGCCCGTGCTAATGTGACTAAGGGGAGCAGAGAGGAGGATACACTTCCTGTCCCTGGGTCAAAAGGGGAAATGCTTTGTGAAATTCTGTTCTCATGCGCCAAGCTGCAGAGACTTTCATCCTGCATTAAGCATTCAAGTGCAGGATAGCTACTGATATGCAACAGATGAAGCTGGGACTCGATGCAATGTGGAAGCCTCCTGTTTTTCTTTAATACACTTCAGGGGTCAGACTTCAGCTGGCAGAAGCAAGTACGGTCCTGATCTGCTGCAAAATAGCACCAGTTTACACCTGCTGAAAGTGAATCTCTTCAGCTCATGTTTGATGATATTTAGGGAGGCGATAGCAGTGCAAACAGACTGGAGGTGATTGTTTAGGGGCCACAAGCAATCTTCTGGTTTTATATGCCTGAGCAAATATTCAAAAAAATATCTGAAGTCATAATAATGATTTAATTAATGCACTTGTTAATTGTATTTGGAAAGTAATTTTGGAGACATGTGGAGCACAGAAGGAGAAAGTCGGAAGCTTTTAAAAAAGCATTAGGAGCCAAAGCCACAGAAGCAGAATTGGTGATTAAGAAAAGCAGTCACCCTATAGTATTTTGTGAAGTAATGCATGTTGCTGTGTCCTTAAGAGGTGATTTGTTATATGATCTATAAACTGTTTTTCTATCCCAATGCAGCTGAAAGGCAGGACGCTTATACGTTAATCATGGATGGACCTTTGTTAAACTCCTTTAACTAAGTATTGTCCTGGAACAGTAATAGCTATGTAGGACATCCTGTGGTAAATCTGCTTTGTGTTTTCTCTTAAATTAATTGGATGACTTCTCCACTTACTGTAATTAGAAGCTTAAAACACAGTTTCCTTCTTCTGGACATTAAAGGTCTGCCCAGCTACAGAACTGAGATACCGATGGTTAAATCTAAGTTGAATAAACTCAAAAATGACAGCTTGCTCTTGCATTGCCTGCTAAATTCTGCATCTTTTCTCCAAATAGATGTCCTGTTCCCCACTGCTGCCACCTACTCTCTTGGGATTGGCGCTGCCCTTGTTCAATACTGCAGGCATTGCCTCCTCCCTCTGCCAGTGCAGGTTTGTGTTGTGAAGTTCAAGTCTTGTTCGAGGGAAGGACAGATCATGCTGCCTCCCATACCCTGACTTGGAAGCATGGGATACCAAGCATCTTGGCTGTAGCCAAGTCCTGTGATGAAGATATGCCCTCCTATGCTTGTGATCATAGTGAAAGCCTGCAGAAGAGTAGGAGATGGATTTAGATAAGTGACTCATTCTTTTTGTTTGAGGCTTTCTGAAAACACCAGAGTGATTTAAGAAGATGAGATCCATGGATGCTCCCAGTTAGGATGAGTCACTTAAGAGAATTAAAGTAGAATTCAGAAAAGCAGCTAAATTATAGTATTTTTCACTGTGGAGGTATACTACACTGATTTATTTCATTGCATCTAAAAAATGAAAATATCACTCTACCCAAATAATTAGAATCTGCAGTGTCTTAATGTGTGAGGAGGTATCAGTTAGATTAGCTGACCTTGGATAATAGAGTTCTCAAAGTTTAATGTCAGAAGCAATGCCTCTAGAGAGGGATTTGGTGACAAGGATTGAGAGGGAATGGGGGTCTTGAAGTTCAGAATATATGGGGTGGAACATAGTGGGTATATCACCATCCAGGTTTATGCTCCAATTTCACCTTTATATGCATGACTGAAAAGCGATGACATGGCATTTTGCTCTTCTCAGCTCCTTAATGTATAGTTGGCGGAATAAACTGTCTTTCCAGAAGAAATCCTGTCATTGTTAATAAATAGTAAAGATGCATTAGTAATTACAAGGATTAATTTTTCAGATTTGATGCAGAGATGTTTCACTTAGTATTTGCAGTTGCTTGGTATTGTGCTACTTGTGCTGTAATTTTGTTTCCCAGGAAGTAAGTGAGCCCCACCAGACCAGCCCCAAAAGTCCCAATTCAGGAAAAACTTGGGCATGCGTAATATTAAGACTGTACTTGCATCTCTACAAAACCATTAATAATAGTAACTGTGGTAATAACAGAAGCAAAGGATTGTTACTTGTACAGTTTTCCTAGGTTGCACTGTTTTGTGGTTTGTGTTTTTTTGTTCTTTTTGTGTCTGTGGTTTTTGTTTTGTTTTGTTTTTTTTTTCC
>NW_009602350.1:29113-68228 GCF_000690535.1 Cariama cristata | reverse complement strand
TTCCTGCTAAGTGATTTTCTGCCAACCTGGCTGATTGAGAAGTCAGGCCTGTTCGTTTTGTCAGAGGTGACACACACCCCGGTCTACCTCTGTCTTCCAGCTCAAATTAAGCCAGTGTTAGTAAACTTACTTGATAACCCAGGAGCACCTTCACCCTTGTTTCTTTGGAAGCACACTTCGTTCTCTCTTCCAATTGTGTTTCATTCATGTAATTAGCTGTTTGCAAGGAAAGCTAGGGCTGTGAAGCAAGTCTATGGCAGGTCTCTGTGGTATTCTAAGCAATGTCTGAAATATGGGCAAGGAGAAGAAAACAGAATAAGAACAAAACCTTCCTCACTTCCTTTTCCTTGGACTCTTTTCCTTTATCTTTATTTAAACTGATGTTATGATCAGGAGCTGTAATGAAAGAAAGTGTTGTTTATAGAATGGTTTTCAAAATTTATATAATTTCCGCTTGGGTACAAATGATAAGTCCTAGGCAATTCCATCTAATTATGTTAAAAAACCAACCAACCAACAGCACCCTGCAACACCCCATTGTATTTAAAAAAAATAAATTATAGAGAAAGATTAGCTTCATAGCCTGAGTCAGGCTGCTGCAAAAGATTAATGCTTTAAAAGATGTTTCTGTAGTTACTTTTCATGCTAAATAATATGTCCTTTGAATTTGATTATGTATTGTATTTATAATGTGTTCATTCAAACAATTATTAATTTTGAACTACAGCCAATTACTCTCTAATTTCATTTTACTTTGCATGGTTGCAAAAATGCTGTTATTGCTTGTTTCACTGAATGTTGCAGATTACATTTTCCTAGACAAAGATATGCCCATTAATCTTCTTTAATCCTGTGAACTTTCATATGAAAGTACTCTAAGTACCAGCTCCTGAAGTCCTGGGGCAAGATCTTTAATTGAGATTGTGAACTGGACAGCAGGAACTGCGCTGGGAGTTTACTACTATGCCTCCCATACCATTTTTGGGGGGCTTGTTGCTTCAGTAAGTTTAGAATATGAAACCTTAAAGCTAAAGTTGAATAGAAATTTCATTTCAAAGTACTTTTTTATCAAAAAATCGCTTCCATCACTCATTTTTCAAAAAGTCTCATTTTGTTTAAATTTTACTTTTAAAATAATGAAGAGTATTGTTGTATTAAGAAACAGGCTATTTTAGAATGGGAAATTTTTTTTTTTATGGAAGTATTTTCTCTTTGTTATTTGAAATAAAAACACAGGAAGAAAGTAGTTTTTGCTTGTAACTATAGGTGCTCCTGCCTCAGCCAAGATCAGAAGGTCTTAAATTCCTTACTGAGGCAGGATTATTATTTCCACTTCACAGAGTCTACTGCTTGCTTGAGATCAGAGAGGAGTGTATCTGGTAAAACTGGGAGCTTGCTGAGTGTCTCCTCTGTCTTGGTATGATAACTCAGTGTTAGGACTGCCTTGTAGCATTAACAAAATAGTGCTCTTCAGGGGCAGCCAGAAACTGTTTGCTTTGTCCATCTCTAAAGGATCCAGCTGCCCTGTGAATAAGGCTGAAGGATGCATTCTGCTATCCTGATTAACACTCATTTCTAATTAAAAACTGTTTTGGTGGTTTTGGTTCCAGAGGAAATGTTGCTTTTAGTCTCAACATCTTGGGGGAGAATCATCAGAGAAACTGAGTGTTATCTATAATAATCCAGTCAATGAGGAATGCTTCCTGCATTTGCATTAGCATCAGCCTAGCCTGGGGACAGTAATTTCTGGATCTCTAAAAGGCTCACTTTTGTGTCTCTGCACATGATAAAATTATATCCTCATTAACTCTACAGGGGATGTCTTATTTAGGTCAAGATGTCAGAGATGATGTATAGCTGAGTTACCTCCTAGCTTTTTCCTTAGGACTCTTACTACTTTTTTTTTGATCAAAAGGTTTGTAGTTTTCCAATGGAAAAGAAATCTTTTGGGAAGTATGATTAAAGCATATGACTTTCTATAGCTGACAGGGATATGGCTGGTGCCATGTTTGGCTGCCTTTGATTTCTTTTCCTGAGGGATCAGATACTCGTTCTCAGCAGGCAGACCTGAGCAAACCTTGTCCTGATGCTGCTATTGCTGTGGTTAAATGCCTCTCATCCTTTGCTTTATCCTCTTTTCTGTCTCCTTTTATACTGACAAGGCACTGCAGGGGCCATGGTAAAGATACCTGCCAAGTGCACGAGTGGGGGCAAACTCACAATCCAGGTGAGTTTATCATCTTTCCCTGCTCAGACAGGGAGCTCGCTGTGGGTTGGAGTATAAAATAGGTCTGATTCTCCTTCTTCTGAGTTGGAAACAGTAAGATGTCTTTGCCATAATTATTCCTGTCTTGTAAAACCACAGTGCTTTTTTCTAGGAACATTGGATGCAGGGTGGTGAGAAATATCGTCATAAACCTGTGTTTTCTAATGGCTTCATTGTTTGCTGATTTTTAATTTAATATTTGCCTCCCTCCATCATGCTATCCTCTGACCTGTGGGTATTACTGCACTGGGACACTGTACAACTGTTGCCTTTGTGATGATCTGCAGAGATGAAAAACGTTACTGAATGTGAGAGGGGAATGGCAGGTAGAGACAGCTTTTGAGGTTTGCAATTTTTCAGCAACTTTTATTCAGCAATGCATGTGGATTGAATGAGTTTGAGCTTTCTACAGCATTATACTATCTGGGGAGATCTCAGTACAGGCTTCTGATGTAGCACTGTGGTAACCGTACCTTTTTCAGAAGACCCACCTGGGATGGGTTTGCAACTGCTACTCTAACAACACGGTGGCTGTTTTCTAAACACACATGGCACCAGTACAGTACTCAAGTTCTTTGTTAGACAGGGATAGCACTTTGGGAGGGAGTGCTGAAAGGTGAACACCTGCTCAGTGCAGTGAAGTAGTTAATCTCACCTTAAGCTGTGACTGTTATAATTACAGGCATTGCTATAGGACAGTCCATGTTGCTATGAATTAAAAAGCCAGTCAAACAAACAAAACCAGATACTGCCCACTTGCTCACTTAATTTGGTTTGAGAGGAGATTTCCAAGGCTTTACAAGTGGAAACAGAGATTACTAAACGCACTGTCTTTTTCCCATTATTTCCGTGATGAACCAGTTTCTGCTTGTCCTGGAAGAAATGTCAGCAAAGGTTATTTTGACCACAGAGATCTAATCAGAAGCTTCTTCCTCGAGCTGCAACCTTACAGATGCTGTACATAGCCCTTTTAATTAAACACCCATCCTTGTAATCAAATGCTTGGCTTTTGGAGATGTCACCTTGTGTAACTTGATTAGATTTTACCCTGCTAGAGGATGGAATTAATTTTTCTTCTAGTTGTTTGCTAAGAGGTTTTTTATTAATAACGCAAATGGAAATTTGACTTGGAAGGTCTCCTCCTTGTATAGATCTGGCTCTTCTTGCCAAGTCTATGTTCTTGGCTCTGTAGCTGAATCAGTGATGACTTTGGCTTGTTCTGGGCCTTGATTTTTCCCTGCATCATCTTCTTGTGCCAGTTCCTCATCTGTAGAATAGAAGTAGCTCTTCCTTAAACTCATAATCCCTGTGTTACTGTCAGGTACCCCAGTTTGCTGGCAATGAGAGCTGCATGTGAAGATGGGTACATTGTGGTGGGGCTTGTCCCTTAAGGTTTGCCTAACTTCCAAGCTCAGGTTACACAAGTCAAACTTGAGAAAATACGCAAATATATAGAAAAACCAAACTTTGACACTTAAAAAGCAAGCAGGGTTTCCTAGGGTAAAGGCAGGCCTGTCTGGACTAAGTGGCTCTGACATATTGCGTGACTGCCTCTTTCTAGAGCTCTGATTCATTTATGCAGTAAAACATTTATGTTTTACAGCAGCAGGGCATGTTTGCATAGGTGAAGTAAAATTGCTCAGGTAGAAAATGCTGCTGTGGGCTTCTGTCCCCTGTAGGCAGCAAATCTGTGTGCAGATACTCAGCACGGACACTTGAAAAACCTCTGCATTTGATGCCTGTGCAGCGCTGGGGATGTATAATTGATAGGGGCATGTGTCCCTGCTGCAGGCTCCTATCAAGGCTCCCATACATTAATGCATTACCTTTCCAGGCCTCAGGGGCTTCGGATTTATGTGCATGTGCAGGTTATGTGGGGTAAATCTGTAGCGTCAGCTATTCTGTACATGCTTATCCTGCGGTAACTGTGAGGTAGCTTGTTTTCTTTCACTGGGGAGGAAACTACCTTTTGCTTTCTGATAGGAGAGACACAGGGAGTGAGCATGGCATGGTTGATGTCCTGAAGATTGACTTCTGATTTTCACCTCCACAGTTGTGTCTGTGCCAGTGTCCATATTTGTACTAGTAAAGAAGAAATGGGGCAGAGTCATATGTCATGTGGCTGTAACTTTGAGACAAAGTAGATGCAGGAACTCAGGGGTTGATAAATTGGGGGACATTGCAGAAAAGCAGGTTTGCTGTTGCTCATCGGGCTAATCCTGACTGTCTTGGTGAAGCTGGGCTATCTTTGATATATCTCATCATTACTAGTTCAACAGTAGTTGGAAATACTTAATGGAATTTACTAATTTGATCAGTAATGGAGACTGCTCCTCAGTGGAAGAAGAAAATGGACTCCCCCAGATTAGAGTGCAGCAATACCTAATTATCTCATTCTAGCAGGTGCCCTCTATACCCATACATATTCAATCATTCTTGTTTAGTTCTGGCACCATAAGGATCTGTCATGTAATAATTTGTTTTACTTGTAGCCATTTGCTTTTGATAAAGTAAATGTCAGGTGGCTATTCATGGGCATTTTGCTGATGATCTGACCATTGAAAAAATTGTTCAAATGTTTCTGTATCAATTAAATTAGCATAAAGAAAGGAAAGTTGCATATGCTGCCATGAATTAGTCAATTTATTTGTGATTTTTGTGTGTGTGCTAACTACTGCTGTAGAGATCTGCCCTAAGGTCCAGTGTTGAATCCTTTACTGTTATTTTCACCTAGGAATTATGTATGTATTTGCCCACTGCAGATCTGTAGTTCTGTTGATAAAAGCTCTAACTGTGGTCAAAGATGGGCATAAAATTGCAGGATGCTGCATGTGAAAACTCTCTTGTGCTCACGTGGGTATAGCAAGAAAGCAGTATCTGGCAGCAATCACCATATATTTAAGAAATGGATCCTGATCCTTGACTCTATTTCGAGAGGCAGTAATTGCAGCTTTTTTCTTACTGTGATCAGATGTGAAGGTCTGCATATGTTGTGAATCTTAACTTGGTATGTCGATATCTCTGTGTGTATTTATAAACCTACATAACTCTGCAGGTACTAGGTATGTGTGCATGCTATGAATGAATTACAAATGTTTTGTTAGACTTTTTAGATCTCTTTATCACATCTGAGAGCTCATTAAAACAAAGCAAATGCAATCAACCAAATTTACTGGTAAAATGTGACAGGCAGTTACATTAGGGGATTAAAATCATGGATTCCTGGAGGTGCTCTGAAACAGAGCAAGCAAAGGGCTTGGTTCAAATGTGCTGCTGTAAGGATTCTTAACTGGATGGCTCATGCAATACCACATGTAGTTACAATTCACAGTAAACCAGTGGCCTTTGGGTCAAATTGTATTTTAAAGAAAAAATCAAGGCTTATTCTGGCTTTGTTTTGTGTTTCAAACACAATCTGTTCTCTCTAGGTTTTTTGAATACAGTGTAAGTTAAACTTTGGCACACATATTGCACAGAAGACAGTCAAAATATATGTGAAGCTATTTGGCAAGGCTATATAACAAACAGCTTTATTTAAAAGGTAAATGGCTAAGAAAAGACATTAACATGTATAATCAGGCACGTTTCATGTGACTTACGTATAGTCCAGGATCAATTAGTTTACACTTTGTTCAGCCTTGAGCATGCCTAGTCTATAAATCATTAGCCTAGAATTTTTTGAAGTAATCGAAAAGAAATTCAATCAGCATTTAGTATTTAAGTAACTTTTTATCTTTTTGTCTCATATGTTCCATTTCTCCCTCTATATTCTGAGCATAACAGCACTTTCTACTTCATCTGGTTGTTTTTGATTGTAAGCACCTGACCTCAGCACTTGCCTATCTCCCTGTGAATGTCCAGCATTCTACAAAATAGGATTTTAGTCTATGGCTGGCAGTGTTGGGTAAGGTTTTCATGTTTCCAGTATGTCCTTAACAGCCTCTTAGTAGCCTCTCTGAGATGATCTGATATTCACCCCCTCAAAAAAAACCATTAACCAGTATCCCTGGATAGGCAGACAGCCTTTTCAGAAAGAGTATGGACTGAATGGTCCAAGGTGATTTCTACTAGCTACCAAATCCCCAAAGTGTGTATTTTTAGACAGATAAAAATCAAAATAGCAGGTATTTCTTACTGGAAGCCATGATGTTGCAGCTTACCCAGCAGCACCGCCGGAGATCTATCTTTTGTGTTGTGTTTTACAGGCTTCCTCTCTCATCAGCTTTTGCGAAGGCTGCCAAGACATAGAGCTCCTTCTAGTTTCCAAGGCTAGTGACAGCCCAAATGAATGTCCCTGCAGTGTGTGTTGGTATGGTGTTTACTTATGGAAATTGCAAACCTGTAGGCTTTAATAATGCACTAGATTTGTTGCTCTATAAGCCCTGATGTAATTGTTATAATAAATAGATATTGTAGATGAGCATATACTGTAAATAAATATGATTTTTAGGTTTAATTTCATTTGGCTGTGGGAAAGAAACACAATAGAAGGCCATGGATATCTTTATCACTTGATTTACTTCAGTCCCAAATAAACAAGGCCATTTTTCAAATGCATGGGTCTAAATTGGAGACACAAGTCTTGTCTTTTAGTGACTTCAGTGTCACTTTGTCCCATTTTACATGTCCAGAGTCTTAATCTGAAGGGCATATTTTCAAATGCAGATCAGACAACCCTAATTCTTATTTCTTTCATCTGCCTGGATCCCAGCATGTGGGTGCCAGAACATCAGCTAGTTAATTGGCATTATGCAGTTAAAGTCAATGTAGCTATGCCAATTAACGCTAAGATTGCATTTGGATAAAATAATGCAGGCGTGGTCCTAAGCTCTACATACCAACCATTAACTTCTGGCTAGTGCTTAATTCTTATTTAAACAAAGCATTGCTATGTGAAGTCTGCAACACCAGCAGCGGGGAATTACTTGCTTATTACCCATCAGCCTTTCCTAAAGCTGCTCTTAAAAAAAGTGCAGAGTGCCTTCAAATGCCTATTAAGTCAGTGGGATTTGAAAGGTATCCCTAGATCTCAAGATCTGGTCCCATAATTCCTTTGATTTAAGGGGTACCTTTTCACAGCCCAGTGTGTCTGCTTCACTTTTCAGCGGATTAGTTCATCGTTAGATCTCTGTCTCCCATGCACACAAAGATTAATGCTGCCATCAGAGGTTTCAGAGTTGCATAAACTACAATGACATATTTTTCAGTAAGTGGGCTAACTCCTGCTATTCATCAGGGTTGGGAGGAAGAAAAAGATTCCAGGAAACTAATTGAAGGTTTGTACTGGGAATTTGAAATAAAGACTCGAGGCTGTTGTTCCCTTGAGCTTGGGGCCATGCTTCACTTCATCATTAGTGATCTTAGGAAATGTTAATCCATGTGATACAACTTTCATGCTTTCATGGAGAGTATTTGTGCTTTTGCAGCGTACAAATCAAAACCAGTGTAAAGCCCGGAAGAATTTAGTGAGCTTGGGGAAAGGGTACTAAAGGGGACTCAGACCCTTGGATCAATGCTATAAAACTTGTATGATGCTTTGCAGATGGCTGGGTATAAATCTCCTAGCTGCCTTACCTACCACTTTTGCGTCTTGTAGTGGCTAAATATAGACAAGTGTTTCTTTGACTGGCGTCAATAGTATAGCTGCACTGAACGCAAGGGACTTTCGTCAGTTTATACCAACAGAGGACTATTTTGTGATGGAAAGTAATAAACTAGAAGCGACCAAGGTATATTTGTTGTTTCAGTGAAAACCCACAGTCTGAGTCTTTAAGCACCTGCACCCCCCTCCTCCATCTCTGCTGGCCTTAATTTCTGTGGTTCTGGGTACTCTGATGACCAGTCTCTTGGTGCTGTCTGTGCTCTACTGATGTGGTAGGGATGGGGAAGCTGCCAGAGGCAACAGCTTTAGTGGTCAGAAAATGTTGTAACTGAATCTGTGTTTCTGAAAGATGGCAAATCTTCTGAGAGACATACTGCAAATCAAACAGTTTTCTGAACAAAATGCTTCCTTACATCATAATATTTTTGGACTTTTAATCAATAAATTAACAAGCAAGGATACCTGTAGAGAAAAAAAAAAAAGGAGGAGAAAGAGGAAAGGCAGGTACTTATCTTCCACAGTTGTGGTACACGTGCAGATATTGAATTATTCTATGTATCAAACTAATTACTGTAATGAAAGGATAATACTAATCCTCTAGCAGCCTGTGAGATTACTTGATGACATATTGGGCATCTTTTAGTTTGCCACTACTTTAATCCATATTTAGTTGATGACTAATGAAATACAACCCAGAGCTCTTTGTTATGAACCTTTTTATTGAAATAATTTCACTCAGCTATTTATTATCCAGTTCCTATTTTAGTTCCTGATTGCTTTCTGCTGTATGGGTGCAGTGAACATTTAGAGTAAAAGCGTGGGCTTTGAATTCTGGTATGGCTCCATACATAGATGGAAAAAAACATTCTGGCCACGGAGGAATGATCAAGCCAGGGTCAAACTCCTCTTGTGCACCTGTCTTGCTGCTGCTGTTTTGGAGACACACAGACCTTCAGGCATTGAACGGAATTTTGTATGTAATTCTGTTAAGGTGGGCATTTCCTTCCTGACAACTCTGCCTTGAAGCAAGAGAACTGATGGCCAATGTAGCTGATACACTACTTAAAATTGCACTTCAGTGCTATGCACAATAAATGGAGCAAGAAGTGCTCGGTGCTGAGTCAGAATAAGCTGAAATGGTGTGAAGTTGTCTCTTTTCCTCTGACTTGCTGCATGCAGGCTTTCAGCCACATCTGTCACATAAATAGGATGTGCATTTTCTAAGGTAACATGGCAAGTCAAAATGTTGTTAAAAATCATAAACTGCTCAGGTGAAGCTGATTGAGCCTGGAGGTACCACTGCTGCTGTCCTTCCAGTCTCTAAAGTTGTTCACCTCATGTAGGGAGGGAGTAAACTGGAACTATAAATTGTAGAATGGCACATTGCTTTGGTGTAAATGACAACACAAGCTGCAGAGCAGTGAAGAATCAGTTCCACAGTGTGGAGAAGTTTGTAATGAACCTTATAAATAATTTCTTTCCTGGAGACACTTTGGATATATCTGTGAAGTCAGTATGAAAATTAAGGCAAGCACTCAAGTGCTGTTTTCCCTGGAGAACTTAATGTGGTTTAATCTGGGATGTGAAATATCAGGCAGGCAGAGCAGAGTGTAAGAGGCAATGTTATTTGTTGCGTCTGTGGTGTTCCATTTTGTACTTATTGTTTAGCTCCTGGTGATTATATTTTTATTACAGTCTACCTGACCTTGACTAGCAGCATTAATCCAAGTGTGTGTTTCAGTCGGTACTTATCCAGGAAGATGGTTTTTTTGTACTAGACAGGGAGCAGATACTGCAGCATTCACAGCAGAGTTCCAGAAAATTACAAAATCCTTCATTAGCACAAGAGATTCCTTCCCATAATTAGCTGAGTTGTTAAGTGCCTGAAATAGTTTTGAGAGTGAAGAAAGTAGCAGAAAGCAGGAACTAGTGGGAAAAAGGCTATGAGAGAAACAAATCCTGAGCCCGTCTCCAAGGCAAAATAGAAACGTGCCTGTTCTTCCTTGTGGGATCCAGCCCTGCAGAGCTTTGCCAAGGCTTCGGTGCAGTAGGAACATCTGTAATATGTAGCCTGTCGCTCTGAGCCCAGCACTGAGTTGCCTGTGGTTCTGTGGCCCAGAAAGCATGCAAAGGGTTAAAATTACTGCTGGGATTAAGCGCAGTGTAAAACTTAACACAATTGCAATACTCCGTGGTTGGGGATCTTGCAGTGTGTTGCCTTCCCTCGTTGCTCCTGAGAAGTCTGTGGAGGGGAGCTGTGTGCACCCATCTGTCCCAGGGCTGGCCTAAGCTGAAGCAGGCTCTCACTGATGAGGTCCCTGCCGGGGCAGTGGAAGCTGCACCTAAGCAGCCTTGTTCTGCATGGGTGTGTCTGCAGGGAAGGCAGGCAGCTTGGTCATGCTAGTGCTGCGTTTCGTATTCCAAACAGGGCTGTAAGGATGAGAAAGGGATTTTCCCCAAAGCACAGAGCAAATCAGTGGCTGCTGCAGCAGCAGCAGCTCTGGTTTCCCGGCATCAAGCTGCCTCGGAGGGAGGGACTGACTCTTCCTTTACAAGGACAAAACTCTTGAAATGCTGCAGAAATTACAACCTACGACTGTCCCTTTTTAGAAGACACCTTGAAGTTTTCTTGTTGATATTGCAATTGTTGCGTAAAGGGCTCGGTCTTTGGTATTGCCTGGCACAGCAGCCTTGTCTAACAGGATGCTGAGGACTGCTACCCCAAAATAAAAGCAGTGCCACTTGGGGCTAGTTCTACTTGCAGGTTTGGGCTCTAGCCAGCCTTCTTGCCCCAGCACAGCGAGCTCTGCTGTGCTGTCTTACAGGCAAGGAGGGCTCCTAAGCAGCAGAAATTGCTCTATGTATATTAAGGTGAAATTTTAACTGCCCAGAGCGATTTTCTTGCTGATCCATTCGTCTAGCCAGCTGCTGTTTCTTGTGTTATTTTTAAATCTTCACAGTGTAGTGGTAATGAGGGAGAAGACTGCCTTAATTACTGCAGATAAAATAAATCAGGGAAATCTCATTGCAAATGCAGGGAGACGAGACAAGCCTAGCTACAGTTCCCTGAGTCATCCTGCCAATAAGGCTATTAATTTTAGTCTGAGGGAACAGGCTGCATATTCAGAGGCACTGTTAAGAGGTATTGCAGGCTTTCAGATCTATGGGATGCTTCCTCCCATACTGATGGCTAAAGGACCCAGCCAGATGATGTAATGCTCTCTTGGATGAGAGTTGCCAAAATGAAGAGACAGTACATGGAAAGACTCCTGGGTAGATGATCTTAAACCTTATTTTCCTTTGTGGTAAGACTGATGGAGGGAGTCTGTTATATGCATATCTTTAGAATACCTATTTATAAGATGCACTTAGTAATAAGAAATATGTCAGTCCTTGGATCCAATGGTGTCTTGCTAATTTGGGTGTACTAGTAAATGAATTGGAGGCAGTATAACTCAATGACTAAGGCAGTGACTTAAGATATAAGGGAATCTTATGTTCATTCCCAACTCTAGCACTTGGGTAAGTCACCTTCTTTTTTTTTTTTTTCCGTCTTCCTACGAGCATTGTAAAACCTCCTGGAGAGTCAGCAGTGGTCCTAAACCGTGCCCTTGAGGTCTGGCACTTGTCCTGTCCAGAGCGTGGAGGGGCTTGCCTGAAGTTTTGCATAATTTTGTTTGTTCTGTGACCAGTTTTGGACTAACGGATCCACAGTCTCATGCGTTGTAGTTTTACAATATTAGCCAACAGAAGGGATGATACATCTGCCAAGATGAGACTTGAATTTTTTATGCAGCTGAAGTTTAGGATCAGAAAAAGCAATCTAAGGTGGAAAATACAAAGGTGGGAGGCAGCTGGTTATGTTAGTGGAAGAATTATGTTGGCTGCTTTAGTAGAAATTAATGCTGCAGGTGTGAGAGCTCTCTGCTTCTAGTGAAGACAGCGAAATCCAGAAGTCTTCTGCATTGCACAAGACCAAATTCCAGTCTGCCTGTGACTGGATTTCACTGCACGGTTCACTGGGTATGTCCACCCTCTCATGGTATATACAGCTGTAACTTCTACTTGTGTATCCATATATGAATGTTGTCTTGCCTGCTCCTTATTTTTTTTTTTTTTGAGCTGGTTCGTAAGTGTAAATTGTCAATAAGTGTTTTTATTTTTTTTTTATCTTCAGTTCCCCCCTTCCCCTCCTGTGGCTTACAGGAAGTTCCCTCCCATCTGTTCTTGCCATATGTTTTTGATGGCAATTTGCACACTGGATTAGAACATGGGGATGATTGGGACATTGCATTGCAATTTTAAAAAATAATTTCTCTTGGCAAAGTGGGTTTTAGCTGCACCTAAAAAAAAAAAAAGCAAGCATACTGTTTTTTATCTGTCTTTTTTTCACACACACAAAATCAGTGATCGGCTACATTAAAACAAACATGAGGTAAGTTTTAATTACTGTTACGTAGCTATAAAGGAATGAAACAACACTCCATAAGGCTCTGGATATCCAGACATCATAAATAACCCAGTTCAATCCTACAGGCAATGAGTGATCACTTCATCTGCATTAATTGCGATAATCACTAAGCTCTACTTTTTTAAATGCCTTGTCTGAAGGCAGAAGTGAACAGGCTGGAGAAATAGCCTGGTTTATTCTAACCGTGTTCTGTACCTGCTGCATCACTCCAGCATGATCTCTTTTCTGCAGTGGAACAAGAAAAAGCCTGTGTCACAATAAACTATGCCAAACAGCAGTGCTTCTACATTGCTTCAGTTTGTAAGGTTATTCTGTCGCTTTAAAGTAGCACTTTCATTTGATGATACAGGGGATTTGTTAATGATATTTCCTCTGTACTTTTTTCCTCATCATATCTTAGTGTGGACCTGTTTCTTTGCTTGCATTTTGTTTTCAAAAAACAAAATACAGTGTGCGTTTATATGTGTTAGAAAACAAAGTGGTGGTAGAATTTAATTGGAACACAAAGGCAGTGTGGTGTCAGCCCATTAGTTATTATAATTAGCACTGCACAGTCCTGCCAAGAAATTCTCATGGGCTCAGATCAGGCCTGAGTGTCAGCAAGTAGTATTCTTTTTGTCTGGTAAAATGAAACCCAAGCTCAGTGCTGGCCGCTGCTATGCTGAAGGCAGTGTTCTATTTCAGCTTTGCGCTGGTACAAATCGGTGCTGGTTCCATGGGGTGTGGTGCCAGTGGAAAAGTAAAAGGAGATCCACAGTCCTAACTGGAACACCAGTCCAGGGAATGAGAAATGGGAACTTGCTATTGCCCAAATAAGAAAGTGCAAACTCTGCTTACCCGTTCATTATCTTTACTGGCAATGCCTTTGTGTCTGGCGGTCAAGTTTCTAGAGGGTTATAAGAGCTTCGTTCAGTGCCTTTTGAAACTGATGGGACTTTGTGCTGACAAATTCTGGGTCATGCCCTGCAGTCACTGATATTCATGGTGTACTGCTTTCACTTCACTCCATAGACCCAGTGGAAAAGGTTCAGAAAAGGGCTATGAAGTAAATCAGGGGAATGGAGATCCTATTCTGTGGAAAGCTTAAATCTTAAACTGTGCTAGTCAAGTCGTTGCTTACTTAACCCAGGAAACTTGAGGATAGGAAGGGATACATATATGCTCTCTATATAGAATGGAGGTAAGCTTGGAGGGGGAAGAACTTTTAAGGCTAGCAAATAACAGTGGCAAAACAAGAAAAATGGAGAAATTGTCCACAAATCAATTTTAGCTTTGAGAAGAAAAAGTTTGACTTTTGTGAGATTAAATTTGATACTGACCTGTGATCAATCCCAGGAACATTTACACTGTATAGAAGATGCATCTAGCTTTATGTTCCAATAATTGCTCTAGATAACGCTCACTGTGGCTCAGCACCTGAGGACTGAGTCCCGGGCAGGGTTTCTGGTGAGTAGTTAAGCTTGAGCAAGACTGAGCTTGTTTGAGAGTGTTGATTTATTGTTCTGAAGGGCCTGAAGAGGTATGCCAGTCTGCTGAAGGAATCTAGAAAGCCATGTTCTGCTTTCCTAGGATGCTTTGGGAAATGCAATCATTACTACATGAAAAAACCGCAGGTTTTTGGTTAGCTAAGGAAGCCTGTTTCCGTCCCTGTTGTCCTCGTGGCTGTGCCTTTATGCAGGTTCTACCAGATCTCATCAGGGTTGTGCTTGTGCCTGTAGTCAGTCTCTCAGTGTAAGCATTGTAATACGATCGTTCATCTTGGCACAACATTGTGTTGAAAATTTGTAGGAATAAGCACCTTTTGCCAAATCTGTCAACTGGCCAGTAGATTTAATGGACTCAATTAGGTTTGACCCAGATAGCATGGGGATTGGGGTGTGGCAATTGTCCTGTGTGGTTGGTACCGACGAGAATCCAGGCGAGGTGGCAGGGAGAGCAGTGTTCATGTAAGGGAGAGGAAACAGGAATGCTTTGCACCAAAGGTGCCGAGTGCTCTCTGCATTTCCATACCCCAGAGTATAGAGAGATTTTTGAGCCAGTAACATGAGAAAAATTGCAGGCCAATCATTCTCAGAAGTTGCTAGTCCTGGGCTAGGATATTTTGGAGAGAGCATGTACTTTAGTGTCTGACAGGCTGACCTGCCAGCTGTAGGGCCACACTCACACACAGTGTGGTTGTATAAGCCTCATTTGTTTTAAAACAAAGAAAGTACTAAAAATGCATTAAAACTGAAAGCACTGTAGCACGGTTGAGTTCTGCTTCTTCTGCTTGTAGCAGAAGGTGAATGTATGGGGTTGCTATACCATGTTCGCGTGCTCTGTTGTATCTCTTGTTTGCTTAATGCTACCAATTTATTTTGAACCATATGAAACAGAAGTAAAAAAGCAGTCTCTAGAATGATTTTTAAAATTAACCTGCGTAATACAAGTCTAACCTAAGTAAATTTCTTCAAAGGCACAGCAGACCCGTGAGCTCTCTGACTGGGCAGTGGTGTGGTTATGTCTTTAAATCTCTTTATTCTACTGTAGATTTTTTTTTTCCCCATATAGAAAACCCCACCCATATCTCTGCAGTATCTGCAGCATGAATTAGAAAGTCCATTGGGACATCTAGGTCAGCATGAGCAGATCTGACATCAGCCTGCAGATTATGCCCACGATCAACAGTGCTGCAGTTGTTTTTCTTTCCTCCCCCTCCTTGTACTAAGAAAAAATTACTCTCAACGGCAATTCTAAGAAATGTTAAAATGCCTCTACAGACAGTCTTGTCAAAATGCCATTCTCTCCATCAGAAAAACCTCCTGTGCCTCGTGTGTAGAGAATATATATATAATCCAATAATGTATATTTGCTAATGCAGTATTGACTGGAATTCAGAAACTCAGCAGAGAAATGTCAGAGGAAGCTGAAAGCTGATGATGATGCAGAGAGGAAAAATGAAACTGTGTTGTCTGATAATAAGAGCTTTCAGCAGCAGAATCAGTGGCCAGATTCAGAGCTCGTTTGCATTGCTGTCTAACAAGAGCTACTCCACCAGCTTCACAGAATTGCTCTGTCTACTTCTATAAATGAATTTGTCCTGAATTGGCAAATCTATACCAGTATACCACTTCTTGCTTCTGTCCCCTGTCTGCCAAGCAGGCCCTGCCTACATTTTATCCCCCGCCCCCAATCAGTATATTAAGATATAGTTCTGAATTCTCCAATTTCCTGTGCTTTTCACAACCTCAGGGACTGTCTCTTGGATCCTTGTGCTATTTTTACGATACTCTAATTATGCTGACCTCAGTGGAATTATGCCTGATGTATCCTAGGGTAAAACTAAACTCGAGCTCCCCAACTTTAAGCCCAATTATACATTGGTGTAATTCACTGAAATTAACCTTAATTTACCACATTGTACCTTGGGACAAAATTTATCCCTCAGGATGTTGTTAAAGCAGCTGGGAATAGCCTTTGCTTTGCAAAGCAAGTTGCTTTGAAATGAGGTGAAAGCCTTAAAGACTTCTGTATTCCCTGGAGAATGGGAACTTCCATTAAACTTTCACCATGGGCCATCTGAAAATGGAGTACGATAGAGACATTAAGCCTGAGAGCTTCTGGCTTAAGTAGAGCTGACAGGCAGAGACTGGGAAAGGAAGGTAACTGATGCAGAAAGAAGTCAAAAGATTTGCTCAGGGCCATTCTGCAGATCAGTGGCAGTTCTGGAAATTCAATTCACATCTAGTGTCCAAGTCACATTTTCTGTTAGAAGAAAATCCATTTTTTCATAGGGACCTTTTGCACAGTGTAGTTACCATTTCCCTTCTGATCACAAACCATTATTTTCCAGTACAGAAAGTCTGGATTATATCCTGCCACCCATGTGTCTCACCTGGTGAATATCCATGTCCTTTCAGCAAGCTGCAAGAGATGTCTGCATTTCTAGTGACCTCTAAATCCTGGTGATGGGCCAATAAATTTTCACCTGAGTGCCTGAATCTGGGCACAATAAACTTAAGTGTGCCCATGCACAGAGAGTACAGGAAAACCTGGGTGACTTCATTGTCAGTCTGTGAAACAAGTATGGTTTAAGCTGCAGTATTTCAGCATTAGCGATTTATCTAGTGAGGTATTCTGGTGTCTTTTCCTGCTACTAGATGCAGAATAGCAGAGCCAGATTTAAGCTGCAGAGCACGATGCTGCTATACTGATAGTGGGATAAATAATAAAACAAAGCCAGATGGGATGGCTGTTTGTTAATCAAAGGCCAGTACTGGACAGTGCCTTTGTCACTTGAATGGTGACATGCTTGGATTACTGTCCAGAGGAACCTTTGTTCCCCTGCAGAGTCCCATTAGCTTCCCGTGGGCAAAATGCTCTGTCTTTGAGTCAGTTGCAGACTTTATCTTCTGCTAGAGATGACTATAAGTACTTTCTTTTATTATTTTCCTGAATTGAACACCTTCCAGTGCTTGAATGCAGTAAGAATGACATTTAGAAAGCAAATTGGGACATAATTCTAAGTTCTGAAGTATATTGGAATAGAAAGCTCCATTGAAGGACCCAATGAAAAATTACTAAATATCCTTCTAAAAACCATAACCTTTCTGTCCTATGAGAAGACAAATATTTTTAAGTTTTTCTGCTTTTATAAATGCACTACTTTATTCTTGCTTTTTTTCTCTTCTGGAAATTCCAATCTGACATGAAAAAGATGGCAGCTAAGTATCAGCCAGCAAATTATGCTCATACTTTTCTTCTAATCTCTCTTTTTCTGATTATGGTTTGAGGGGGGAAATAAAAGCATTGAATATGATTGTAAAAGACTTTCATTAGCATATTTTTCTTGCAATGCATTGCACATTACATGCCAATAATGGAAATGCAGGAGGGCAAAAGTTGGTACCTTGATGTAGCTTCTGTATGCCTAGATCAAACAGGAAATCTGTCTTTAGTGACTTTGAGTCCTTTGGCAAAAATCTTACAGTCCTACATTTAAATGTAAGGATTAGCTACATAATTGTATAGCAATAATTGGTCCAGAAAAGCTTGCACAAGAGCTTGGGCATCAGCGTAAGTATTACTTCTGAATGGAAATGTAGCTAGTTTGGATCCGGGTACTGGAAGAGCAAAAGAGATAGTTTTGGGATGAGGATGAGCGAGGAATATGAGTTAGGAGCCTGACAAGCCTGTGCCAGTCACTGTGCAACTGTAGAAAAACAACAACATGGTTCATCTGTGCCTCCTGACTGATCATGCATGTGCGAAGCGCAAATAGCTGTGTAGTGCCAAGCACAGGAGGCTTGGAAATGAAGCCGCTAATTCTGCATACAGGTGAATGGATCTTTCTGCTGTGGAGCAGTGAAAAGGTGATAAAACTGGCAATCCTTGCAACAATCCATATCTTTAGTTTTCCTCTTCAAGGCTTCACACTGTGACTGGAATAGAGTCCTGGTGCTCTCAGGCTTTGGATGAATTTGACCTACAATGAATATGGATTATCTAATTTTGCAGCACCTGTTTAATAGATGCAATTAGAATAAAGTACCTGGTACTCAACATGGAGCTTTGAGCCATGCTGGGAACTGTTTGTATTTACTTTTATTGCTATGTGACTATTAATTCTTTTTCCATTTCATATTCTAAAACTTCATTAATTAAAGCACCTTTCTGTTACGAATGCGAAACAGTTTGCAGTATTAAAGGCTATTGGACTGAATATGCCCAAAGAAGATACCATACTGATAGATACAACGTTAAGGACCCAACTAGATTATTAACTAGTAATGGGTAATTTTCTCCCAATTAGCGCACTGCAGCTAGAATTACACCCTCTACTAAGGGGCTTCTGTGTTCCAAGGTACAGGACTCTTTGTATCAACCCTTTCTAAGCTAGGGCAGGTCAGTCGATGCTTTCCTGACAATAATGGAACATTAATTTAGTCTCTTTTGCCCCTGTGAGTTGTATTTGACAAAGCCAAGGTGCAGCAGGAACTGAAGATTGACATTTCAAAATCATTTGAAAGCAGTGCTTCTAGTTTGCAGGCATGTTCTGAGCATACATGGTACACAGATGGGAATTAAGCAACCATCTCATCCCAGGATCTTGAGGGTTTTTTATGTACTCAGCCTCCCTCTTAAGTTCGTATTTGGAATTATAACTAAATCTAGAGCTGAGTGAGCTAGCAGAGAGGAAAAAAACCCCAGCTTATACCCAAAGCTGCAGTGGGGCTCACTTCCAGCCCTGCTCACCATATATGAAGACAACCACAGAGCTTAGAACTGGAAATTACGCCAAAGCAATCCCAGATTCTGTGCAAGCTCTTAGTGCTGTCCTTCAATGCTGTACTCCAGCTCCCAACTCTGGAGTTTAACCATTTTGTTTCAAGAACTGTTTAATAGGAACATTTTTACATTAAAAAATGAACCTGGAATCCATAAGGCTGTTCTTTCTTTGGCCCAGAGATCACCACTGCTGACAGAATGCAATTAACACCCCCCCCCCCAAAAAAAAAAAAAAGAAAACCAACCAAACACAAAACAACAACAACAACAAAAAACCCAAACAAAAACCCCCACCCACTACACTGCAGAAGGCAGCTGGGGGGTGCTCAGCTACAATCTGAAGGACAATAAGGTGCCCCAGACCCTGAGGACTGGGATATGAATCTGGAAGGTGTGCAGAGTAGCAGCCCATGAGGTGATGTGGCCATCCCTGCTGTATTCCAATAGGCTGCACTGATGCTCTGCAGTGAAAAGAGGGAAATTATGCTAAATGGCAGCATCCAGCTGGGGCTGCTATTGCTTCAGTCAGTCAATAGAAAAGGTTGGGTTTTGGTTTTTGGTTTTATTTTTTATTACAACCAAGAAGACTTTGAGCATGTGATTTATTTGCATTTTTAGAGCTGAAAATAATTCAATTTGGAAGAATTTTTTTTTTCTCTCTGCAGTCGGTCCCTTAGTGGATAGCTCTGTTAACTCTAGTAAAGCTAGTGGTTTTACAATTAGGCCAGAATAAATACCAAGCAGCAAGACCCCAGCTACACAAGTCACTGTGCAAACACAGTGCCTGCCCCAGACAGCTGCTGGATTGAGCAGATAGAGGGTTGGAAGGAAAAGGTTCAAGTCCTGAGCAGCACAGCATGCAAGGAGAGAGGCCAGGGCTTGTGACTTCAGTTCTAAAGTTTTAGCCACACAACGGCAATGTCTCAGGTTTGCGGGTTGTTTTGGAAGTGACATTAATTTGTGGTTACATCACAGTCTGATTTCATCACTGCAGTGTTTGTAAGAAGCGTGTTCCACTGAAATAGCTGATGGAAAGCTTTGCCTCTGCATTGTAGATTCAAGGGCAATACCAAATAATCTTAAAACAGCACTGGCACTTAAATTGCTTTGGTTGTCATGTTGAAGGCAAAGTAACGTGAGTCTTGCTCAACACTAAACTTAATATATTATCTGTTTAAAAATCTGAGCCAAAGTCTCTGAAAAGAATGGAGGTTGGGCTTGTCTGATCTAGTACTTTAGGTTTAATCGTTATCAACCCTTAACATCGTAAAGTTAGTGTAACAAGATTACATGATTCCTGATCCTTGAACTTGATCTGTGCACACGGTTATCTTTGCCTTAACGGTGTCTTTAGATTTCAGCCTAGTGGATTAATTTAAATCTAGTCAAAACTGAAGATCAAGAACTGGGTCTGTTCAGCCTGGAGAAGAGAAGTCTGAGAGGAGATCTCCTCAATGCTTATAAATATCTTAAGTGTGGGTGTCAAGAGGATGGAGCCGGACTCTTTTCAGTGGTGCCCAGCGACAGGTGAAGGGGCAACGGGCACAAACTGAAAGTCAGGAAGTTCCACCTGAAGACGAGGAAGAACTTCTGTACTATGAGGGTGGCCGAGCACTGGCACAGGCTGCCCAGAGAGGGTGTGGAGTCTCCTTCTCTGGAGATATTCAAAACCCACCTGGACAGGATCCTGTGCAACTGCTGTAGGTGACCCTGCTTTGGTAGGGGGTTGGACTAGATGGTCTCCAGAGGTCCGTGCCAACCCCAGCCATTCTGGGATTCAGTGTTACAGTGACTGATTTAAAAGCCACTCGCAGAGAAATTCAGGCTGCCTGGGACTTTGTGTTCTTTCCAGACAAATATTGTCTCATTAAGGAAGTAAATGATGATAACATCTTAAAATTTCATCTGGGGTTTGTCTTTGAATGAGTTTTAGTCCTGATTATTTTTTCTGATAAGCCTGGAAAACCTCCAGAAATACTTAATTAATTGGCTTCCTCAGAATCTGTTGAATTCCTTTGTGTTCTGAGCAAGTTTATCTTTGGAGCACTGTAATAACGTACTGAATGAACATTTTCTTTCTCCAGTGACTGTATGAGCCTGTGTGACTTGCTGCTCTGTCCGGTTAATTTTGTGTTTTCAAACTGGACCTTGCATCAGGTCACAAAGGGAGTCTAGGTAACTTGTGATGCAAGCCAGTAATAGATATTTGTAAAACCGTGGAGCTGTTACGGTTAACAAAATCAGTTCGATTTATAACCCTGGGGAAGAGGCGTTACTGCACATCTGCATGGCGTTTCCATGTTTTGTTTTAAGGGGACACTTGTAGCATCTGAGATGGCCTACAAAACCTGCATGTGCAGAGCAGCTGAAGTGCTGAGGAGTCTTAACACATAGACATGATCTCGCAAGAGCTATTATCTTCACCTCCTGTTGAATTATCTGGCTTATTTCAGGATAAGCTATGTGGAAGGCCATAAGATGGTAATTCATGACTGCAGCTGGCTTGGTTGTATGCACTAAGGCGTTCTGCTGCAAATTTTCAGTGCTTTCGTGCTCCCGAAACACCCAGCTGCTTGGTTTGTCTGAATTGGCAAAGCTTTGACTTCAACAGAATTGGGCTGGGGAGGAGCTGGTACTAAAAAAAGCTCTTGAAATAGGCTGGGGACCCCTCTGAATGCAGATGAAAAAGTGAGAATAAGGGGCCCATAGGCATTGCATGAGCTCTCTTCATGGGGAAGAATTTTCCCCTAAAGTCTTGGAAGATAAAAGGAGTGAGCACAGAGGAGATCTGCATTTAGTTTAGGGAGATATTATAAATGCTGTGCTATCTTATGATGTGCTTAGTATAATTATTAATCGCATGATTAAGTGTTTGATGTTCTTCATAGCCAAGTTATCAACATGTTCAACGTTAATTTTGCTTGTACTGCTTTATGCAACTTTCATGCCCCATAAAATGCATGTTAAGTACTAGGGATGTTTAAAAATGATGTTTTCACTAGGGCATGATTGTAAAACTCCCTTGGGTTAAAAAAGAAAAAAAAAATAGCAATGAATAAACTTTGACGGGATACGTGAGGAAACAGAGCCAGTTTAAGAAAGGATCTTGAAACAATAAAGGTAAATGGTAAAGGAGCTTTTTAGTTTGTCAGTGGCACAGATCTGAACCGGCATCAAAGTCAATGTAGTGATTGAGTTTTCTTGTATTAATATTAAACAGTGAAGAGCTCTTTAGTGGTGAGTAATGAAAAACTCAGCAGGAGCAGGTGATCTTGGTTATCTTTTCAGTTGTGCCCTGCATTGCCTTTGGTAGCAGGAGTGACTTTTCTGGGCATTTTAGGATATATATATTTATGTATATATTCATGTATATACTTACTTAGCATTGGCAGCTGTTAAGTGGATAACAAATGGATACAGCGTCTTTTAAACTGCTCATTGACAAAATGAGATGGGGAAGATTTTCTGCTTCAGAGTAGCTGAGGAACATATAAAAGCTTCAAGCAATGTTGTTTTAGATTATTGCTGCAATTTTATGGGCCAGTGAAAAGCAAAAAGTCTATTTCTCATACCATGTTACTCTGTATAGGAAATCAATAAATAACTAATGGCAGTCATTTTAACTCCATGCCTAATGGATTGTTGTCTTGTTATTAAATGTGTGCAAATTGAAAAGCCAACGAGAGCAGAGGAAAAAATGACCTTATGTGAGTGTTAGTTGCCCCAGAACTGCTGGGAAATATGAAATATAAATTAGGATTATTGTTTGATGTAAATATTTTTAATGAAATCCAAGCATTAGTAAGAAGCATTGCAAAGAAGAGTTTGAATTCAAGATAGTGTTTTCTAATAATGAAAAAAATTAAAAACTGTGGGCTGGTCTGTCCTGAAGTCACGAGCAGGGCAACTGCTGGCATGGGTGAGAATGGGAAATGGCTCTTGGGGTGGCCAAGGAGATACTAGATTAAAAAACAAAGAGAATGAATTGCAGATTGGAAAGCTGAAGTACATTTATGCTGCAGTTTTGGCTAGGAATATAATTTGCTTTGATTTCTGGCTATAATTTGATTTTCAGTATTACTATTGAGAAACTTCTTTCTTCTAACCTACCTGCCTCTTTCAGTGTTTGGCAGACTGGTTTCCCCATACCATGTACTGTTTACTCTGCAAATACGCTAAACCTTTGTTTGTCATGTGTTAATTTATAAATATCTCTAATGTATTTACCACAATTTACCATGTGCTAAAATTAGCTGCAGAAGCAGAGCATTAATCAATTGATATCTATACCTGACATTTTGCTGCAGTATCTCTCAAAGAAGCAGAGCTGTGCATGAAAATTGCAAGCCATACTCCTGAATTAAACCAATGTTTTAGCTGAGTAAACTTCCAATTTGGATGACTTCAGTTGTCGTAAAGAGCGAGCTGTCTTGTAACCCACTCAGTTTAAATGTTCTATACTGCAGAGAATTTGCTCTTTTTCAACTTTCCATAGCATTTTTCATTACAGAAGAGTTTATCTAATTCATCCAAGTCTTCAAAACATGCTATTCGTTTCCGATAAGAAAGCCTGTCTTTGCCCTTTTGCCATTATGAGGGAAACTGCTCAGTCTCTTGAAAAAAGCCAACATAGTGACAAAATTCACCGTTGATATTTGTGGGCTCACTGCCATTGTCTTCAGCAGAGTTGCATCTCTTTATCCCAACGGCTCAATTCATCCCTGAGGCTCAGTCTCCGTTTCCCTTCCTAGCAGGGGTGGTTGTTTTTCCTGCTTCCCTGCAGACAAAGGGGCTATTGTCTATGCAGCACAATAGAGTGCCAAGCAAGGATAGCTGAGCTAGCTTTGAAAAAGCTTACTTATGAGATGCATGTAGCTTCTCCAGAGTATACTGGTTTCTGATACCCACTCTAACTTTGTGAATAATTGATTGTTTCTACTTAATACGGTAATGAAGACATTCTCAGAGCCAACACTAGCTGAACCACGATCTTGCCTAGTTAAATACTCCTGTGTTCGTGTGCTGGGGACCTGCAGGTTGATGTTTAGACAATAGGTTTAAATGAATTTATAGTGAAATCAGTTTGTAAGAATTAAATTTAAAGAGGGGATGTATATGTGATTTCACAGTCTGAACATGTGTTAGGTCAACTTTGCCTGGTAATTTTAACGAATTGCCAGATTGCTTGCAAGAGAGAGAACTTACAGAATAACTTAATGTATTTGACAACATTGCCACATACAACTGTTTTGTTCCTGCAACTGAGACTTTCCCTTGCCGCAGTGCCAATACTTATTATTCATCTCTTCTTGTACATAAGGCTGGACCTTCTGTCTAACACAGATCTCTTCAACCTTCAAGAGCTTGTCAAGAGTATCCAAAAGTAGGACAAAGCTGTGTGCTGTCCTACTAATGTGTTGCAACATTTGGTTTCAGTTTCCTGCCAGTCTAAATCGTAGTTCAATGTATAAACATCTTGGCAGTCATAGTAGCAAAGTGTCATCGTTTAACTTCATGCAAATAGAGTAGGTAGCTACAAGAAACCTCGGAGTAAAAGTCATTGCTGGGTTGTATCTCACATTATTTTGGTTTAAAGACTAGAAGTTCCTGTGTCTCAGAGAAAATAGCTGTCAGTAGGATTGTATGTGGCTTTGACCTTGCTGGCTTGTAATTTATGGACTGAGATGTCTAATAATTTCAGATAGTTCTAGCTCAATAAATGAAGTTTATTACTTTTGACTTTGAAGACCCTTATTTGGGAAGTGGCAAAGATTTTTCTAAGTTTCTTGATGTGGCCCATATAGCAAATTTACTGCAGTTGCCCTTCAGGTGACACTCCCTTACTTTACAAATATGTCTAGTATAATCGAGTTTTATAGCATTAATATATTTAAAGCAGTTTAATAAAATAAACAGATAAGTAAATAATCTTTTATTGCTTATAGTATATAAGCTAAAATTGGTTAAACCAAATAATCAGTAAAATCAGAAGCTGGTATTTAAATTCTTTCATTCAGTCCATCGACCTGAAAGGAAACTAGAGTTTCAGACAGTATTTCCTTATCTGAATCACAGTTCAGACAAACTCTAATGAATTGGTGGAAGTAGTTTGAACTGTTCAGAACAGGTTTTTTAAGCTTCCCAGTATCATCAATTGCAGTAAATTACTATCTCAATCTCTACTAAGAAAGACAGAACATTAGAAGGATAATGTGTCATCAAGTTTTGTGAAGGAAATGAGTACATCTTATTCTTCCATACCTGTGCCACCTTTAGCAGAAAATTGACAAGGCAAAATTAGACTTACTGGATTCCAGTCTGCATTGCCTTTTAAATCTCTGCTCCTGCAAGTTGCTTGCCAAAACCTGCTCTGAGAGGGTAGTAAGTTCTCAGTCCGCTTAGTCTGTCCTGCACTGTTTCATATTAATTTAGATAACTGTGTTTCACAGAAAACCATTGAGACTTAAAGCATTTTGGATGAGTTACTTTTGAACTAAGACTTGGAGCACAGGAGCTGACCATAACTGGGTAAGGTGAGATGTGGATTTTGCTATGTGCTGGGACAGGTGAATATGAAGTAGTTGGCATTGAGCAAAGGACATCACCGTCTCCCAAAGGAAAGGCACTAGAAAGTACCTCTTACAACTTGCTTATGCATATTTTTGGACATGCATCCTGTCCCCTAAAATAACAGGAGACTTCTCATTGACCTTAATGGGAGTTTGTCACTTACCTGTAGTGGTGCTATACCAAAGTGCCTAGTAATGCAAATGTAAGGATTGAAAATCCAAGGCTTAATCTGGTAACCCAAGCCCTCGTTCAGTGGCCTGGTCTTTTATTGCAGGTGTGTTTGCTGAAGATACCGACACCTATGACAGCCTATTTTGTTGGGTATCAAGAGGAAAAATGATAAAAACTACCCAGAGGATCAATGACATGTTGGTTTAACACTGAGCACTCTGCTGCTCCCATGTATTTGCCCAAACTGATGGCAAGACAGCTCATAACCAGCTTGACAGAGAAGTCCAGTAGTGGTTTGACCCCAGCATAAACCATTAGCATGTCTG
Source organism: Cariama cristata (assembly GCF_000690535.1). Lineage (NCBI taxonomy): Eukaryota > Metazoa > Chordata > Aves > Cariamiformes > Cariamidae > Cariama > Cariama cristata. Next base: position 42,555 of record NW_009602350.1, on the reverse strand, counting down.
ACAGCAAACGTCCTTTTAAAACATAAAAAGTCAAAGGGCAGCTGCAAGTCCAGAAGTGACTGCAGGAAACAGAAAAATGAGATCTTGGTACCTGAGTGTCTCGGTCTTGAGTGTGTATGCTGGCTGCCAAAGCAGATCTGTTTTCTGGTGACACAGGGAAGAGGGTGACCTGTATGTTGGTGCTCTGCTAAGTTCCATGTGTGCTATGACAATGTCTCTGAAAGTCTGTACAACTGCATTGCTCTGTTGTCGGCAGCACAGATATTGCTTTGTGCTAATTGAAGTTCATCTGAGCGTTTTGCCCCTCAAGCAGGGAGAAGAAAGGTCAATTCCCAGCTCTCTCAACAGCTTGTGACTTCTGTATGACAGTGACTCTCATGTTTGGCGAGTCCGTAGAATTGCTTTGTGCAGCAGTCCCTTGCCAGGTCGCCTCTAGGCGTGACGCCAGTATAAATGGTGAAGGAGACAGAAGACAGAGGCTTTTCTGTCTGGTTTGCTTTATCCTGGTCAGAGAGACAGAAACTTGGCACCTGAGGGCTCCTTGGCTCCGCATCTTGTGTGCATGCAGGGAAGATGTGACGGTGTCCAGTGCTAGTGCTTGACCCCCATTTGTGTTTCTTGTAGTTTGTGAATTGTCTGGAAAAAAATGAGAGGGGGACTTGGAGGTTTTGTTAATAATTCAGAATATGCTCCTATTTAAAGTGTGTTTGGTAAATAAAGTTAATTTTGCAGCGAAACTATAGGTTAAACTGTTCATAGCATTTCTCATCCCAGTGTGTCCAGGAACTGTAAAGAGAAGGTAAAGAGGGCTGTCCCCTTTGGGGAGGCAAAGGCGAGCCAAGGGCAGCTACAGCTGGTCCTGTCTGGAGCTGGTAAAAGGCAGAGCCAGAGGTGCAGTGGGGTTACCTACTTCAACCTGACTGATTTCCACTTTACTGGGAAAATAGATTGTAGTGGGAGTATCTTTATAGCATTATACATACAATTAAATAAGAGTATTGTATATACATGTATATGTACACACATGAAAGAATGCTTTCACAATATACGCCGAACCACATTGAAAATGAAAACCAAAATTTTCTTAAAAATAAATTTCAATCTTTAAATTTTTAAACAGTACCACTTTTTATACCACCCTAACTATTGTCATAATGAGCCTTCCATGTTTATGTTTTCTCCCACATATTTTTCCATGTCTTCAGTATTGTAGCTTTTAATATAATCCTCACGAGTGTTTATTTTCAGTATAGTAAATATTGATGTAAATATGATGTGCACATGAAAGATGAAACAGGAAAGAAGTCTAATCTAGGAGGAAATATTTAGGTAGAGACTCAGTGCGTAAAGATTTAATGAACACACAGAGACTCATTTTGGAATCGTGCCTTTTACAGCAGGTGAGATCAGACTGTGCAGGTGCTGTAGAGCACTTTCCTTTGGTAGGCCCCAGGCCCTGCACGGAGGGCTACTGGTGTTCCGTCCCTACTTAGAGAAGAGCATTTCGAAGGTAAATGTTGATTTTTGTCCTGTAGACCTCACTGTTTGTTCTTAAGGATTATGGAGTATATAGTACAGCTGACTTGTGAACTTTAAAATATTTTTGTGTACTTTTCAGGATGAATACTTGGTTGTTCATAATTGACTAATGAAAATGCATTGTTTTGAAATCCCATTAAGAATATTATTAATTAAATGAACAGCTGGAGTGGGTTGCCTTGAGTTACAGCACTGTAACTAGTTATAAGAAGGATTCAATGGCAATGCAGAAGAAAGAAAATTCGGGGTGTGTGTGGAAATCCATGGTTTATGATATATTATTCAGAATTAATTTACATCTGTATCTTCCTCTATCTATAAAGCAGAGTATTTTACATTAATGCATGGTTTGGTATCACTAGGTTTCTGCCCTCTGCCAACCCAGAGAAGGAAATGCTGTTCTAGGTATTTGAGAATAGTAAGTAGTTTAGGAAGACCAGACTGTGAAAATGTGACGTCCTTTGTCCTCTTGGTGTGAGAGACAAATGCTGATGTCATCGTTTAGCTGATGCATTGCTGTCTCTCTGCATTGCTGAGATGGAGTGGGAGAAATGCAATAAGATGAGGAGTATCTGAGGGTGGGTGAGATAAGATACGGGTTAATTGAAAAGTGAATCCATGCTGAGATACTGCCCTGACTTTAGAAGTTTCATTTTAAAACGACACTGACCTCGGTCTGTTTTCAAGGTTAGGATGTGGTCAGAAGGAAAAGCCAGTGAGCTCAAGGAAATGGGGATGTCCATGGAAAAGTCAGCTAGGATTAAAAATGAATCATACTGTCAAACAGTTTCAAGGAACTGGGATGATATTTGCAACCAGTGTTTTGCATTTAGAACCCCAAGACAAATAAAGCCGTTATCGCCTCTGTCAGAGAGGGAAGTTAGGGAGGGTATTTCTCATTTCATAGGCAAGGAAAAGTGCACATAATTCAGAAAGTGACTTATTCCCAGTCACATATACTGTCTGCTGTTGGAGTCATGTGTGTTCCTGCATCCAGGCTCTATTGTTTTATTACCCTGTGCTGCCATGTTGAATAAGTGCGTTCTGTGTTGGAGGCACTGCTTGTGGGACACAGGTGCCCATTTCGGGAGCCGGGGGGGGGGGGAAATGAGATCCCACTGTCTAAGAAGAGGCCAGGAGGCAGTTTCGGGGCAGAGGGAAGCAATTCCAGGCCATTTGTACTACAGGTTGCCTTTATATTGTAAGCAAAAAAAGCAAGTGGCTTTTTAATTGTGGCTCATTTCAAAGAGGTTTGTAGTAAAATTGCTGCCAATTAAGTGGGTCTTTTAAACAGAAATGTTGGGAAACGTTTCCGTTTGTCAGCTGAGTGTCCACACGCTTTTGATTAATGCATAAACCAAAACAAATATTATGGGAAAATAAGCCTACTGTGTCCATCTGTGTAATTCTTCATCTATCACTCTACATCGTGAGATCAAGTACCATAAATTCTCTAAATGAGGTAATTGGAGTGTGGTTCTATTTAATCCATCCATTATTTTTAACCTTGACATGAAGTTTCTTGATGCTGCTTTTCCCCCTTTTTCTGTTAGTTTTTCTTAATTGCTTGTCTTGGCAGCAGGACGTTTCAGCTGTCCCAGTGTAATCTACAATGCCCTCTGGGAATGTTTCAACAAAGGTTTCTGCAGAGTCAGCCTTTCTGAAAATAAAGCAGATACTGAGGTTAACATAAGAGGTGCATGCCTTGAGGTCACATTGTAACTTTTTTACTGCATATAGGAAGGACAAGATTGCCTTGAAATCCTCTCTCTCTCTCTAGGTGCCTTGAAAAGAAGATTATCTTAGATGGTGTCAAAGGGTTGCTTGGTTAATTGGAACCTACTTTTTGGTTCTTCAGTTGTAATACTCATGTAATCTTGTAAAATAATCAAAGATTTCACCCTAAATCCTGAATTATATGACAATAAGAAATGCTTTTCTCCCATTTGTTGCATATCACCCTTCCTTGTAAAAAAAAAAAACCTATTTAAAAGGTGGAACTGTTTTTAAGAGGGAATGGAGGGTGAATCACGTAACCTTTGAGCAGCACAAACATCTTCAGCTCTGACACACAACGTGATAAAATTCAGAAAGATTAATTCTTTGAAATGAAGCGACTGCTGTTCTCAATGGTTTCCAATACCTGCTGTGGAAGGACTCTCATCAATCAGGCTATTTTGAGACATTAATAAAGAGATTTAAGGTGTTGGATTTAAGCAGGGGACATTTCATCTCGGACCTGGAGAAGCCTAAGGTGTATGCATGCCCCTTCTGCAGCAGGCATTTCATTAAAGACAAACCTTCTTGTTAAGATTTATAGGACATACACTTGGCCTATTTGTTACAGAAGTACTTGTAAGATAATAGCAATTATCCTGTCTCCTCGTTTCATTGAAGCACTGAGAATTAACTCCAGTGTATCTCCACTTTAGCTTTGGCAAAGCCAGAGATGTTAAAGTTCTTGACGTGCAGGATTTATTAGGCATCAGTTTTCCTTCTATTGAGATTTGCCACAAGATATTGTAGAGATCAAGTGCTGCTTGTAGAATGGACATTTATTTTAAATAATGAGCATACTTGGAATTAAAGTAATCTGAAAATTTTAAGTTTGGAGTGCTGCTTGGAATTCAAACCCATGTGTGTTGACTGCAAAATGATCAGGAAGACATTTTTCCCTTGTCGGCGTGTTACTCCCTCGCTGCCTGCAGCAGGACTCCTTGCAACTTCTGGAGATGCAGGGCCTTGGCCATTGCACGTGGCAACATCCCAGGCTGGGTAATTGGACTGAGGTAGCGGCTCCCACTGTACCGACACACTGACAGTGACACTAAATGTGTCACTGAGATGGGTGGGTGGAACATCATGTCAGACAAAGCGCTGTATTTTAAATTCTGTGTAGGGAAGCTGTGGGATTCATTGCTGTGTGAAACTGAATGTACGTGTTTTTCTTGAGTGTGATCGATCATGCTATATATGATAATTGAATGCTTCAGGAAGATAAGTAATTCTTTGCAGTGAAATAATACCTTGTTATCCCCATGCACAGCTTTACACAGGTTTCTAACTTACTGGATTTAGTATTTCTCTCGGAATGACCTGATCTTTATAGTATTTTTGGCTACAGCCTCCTTTGAGGATTGAGACTCGATCTACACTGACAAACCTTGCATTTCTAAACCATCTGTTTGGAGCCCTTTCCTTTCTGCTGTGACTGATGTGTTATTTCTGTAGAAGTCGAAACATCTGCCAAGAGAGAGGTGTAAGGCTGCCTGTGAAACCTCTATTTTCAGGTGTCCCTGATCTAAGTGCTTTTTGCTGGAGCAACGCCCTCACCCAAGGATTGTTCAGCTACTCATAGCTCCTCTTTCTGACAATGTAATCAGTGAAAAGGTGGAAGGAAGTTGTATCGAATCACACAGTAACGTGGTAAGATTATGCAAGCTGGGAAGTAGATTCTGTAGTCAAGTGAATCCTGTTATGCAAAATAAAGTTGGCGTGTGCAGTCCTAGATTTGAAAAACAGCAGGAGTTTCATTTGGTTGGAGGCATTCAGAATGGGTGCAGGCTGCATCAGTGTGACCTGCTGCTGATTTGACACTGGGCTGTCTTTGAGAGGATCTAGTCCTGTGCAGGCTGTAAGGCAGTTCCTGGGGACGATTACCAGTCGGAATAAAGGCTGTAATAAACAGGGAGTTGCAGATAAACCTGGTCACTGTATCATCAGCTGAGCACTTAAGTGGGTACTTAGCTGTGTGAACTGAGCCCATCCTGAAGTGCATTGGCAAACAGAGGTCACCAAGAGAGTGCCTCTGCTCTCATTTTTTGAAACATCCAAGGTTGGCTCCCTGCAGCGTGACACCCTTAGCTTAGCTCAGCTCTAACTGCGGGTAGTGCCACGGGGTTCAGCACAAGGGCGGAGGACCTCCTTGTCCACTGCAGAGCACTCTTCCCTTTTGTCCACATGGTGATATTTACAGGTTGTTTTACACATATTTACTTTTATTTACAAGGCTTGCATTGCAAGAGCATGCTGCAGATCAAAAGGAGGGCATGTTGTGTGTTTTAATTTAAATACATCATTACTTAACTCATAATATTTACTGATGCCTGCAGATAAGATCACTTACTAATATCTTCCTAATATCATACAAAATAAATTAATACTAGCAGCTCCCTAGGGTAACTGATTAGAAAACAATACTCGTTCTGTTGCTCAGTTCCTTTTCTGTCAGATTCCAGTCAAAAATTCACTGCAGCCTTTTCTGCTGATTTAAGTCCTTTTTAGATCAGTTTCACAGTGAGACATAAATTCTTTTTTTCCAGACAAGGAAATGCCACTGATATCTTGTTTGAAAGCTGATGTCACAGAAAATTACCCCCTTAATTGACAGTATAGGCAGCTCGTTGGTGGTTTAACTGATGGCTTGAAAGGTCATGCCACTGCTACTGTGCAGTTCAGCATTTCTCCAAAGAGCTGACCTTACTGAAAAGCAGCCGCTTGTCCTGTGCTTGCAGGTGAACACAACACCAGACAAATACCCAACTCTGCATTTCTTTCTTGCAAAGTAAAGGTGTGTGTTGTTTTTTTTTTTTTTTTTTCTGAGAAGCTAATGTTAATAACTCTAAATCAAACTCAGAAAGCAAGCAACAGCAAATAGCACCCTTCCTCCTCTTACCAGATGTGCAGATTTCGGAATAGACTCTTATTTCCCATGGGCCAAAGGACCAAGAATTTGCGATTGTGTATGAAAGAGGAGTGGAGATGGTCTGGTGAGCATAGATTTAATTGGCAATGAAAGGTTTCTTCCTTAGGCTGCACAGGGCATAGTTACATATACATAGTTACATATACATAGTCCCATTTTGCCTTTGACAACTGCTTCCCTTGTGATTTTGCAAAGATTGCAAAAAGTTGCTGCCTCACTTTCCGCATCTGGAAGGCTAAAACACTGAACTCTAACATGCTGACTCTGCAGGCCTGTTTGGAGGATTAGTTAATGTTTTCAAAGTGTTTTGTAAATCCCATGCACTAACCAGACAATGCAAGAGTGAGAAATAGTGTGTGATTTCTTCATGCGTCGGATGTGGACAAACTCAGGTAGATGCAAGCTCTTTTGCCCAGGCACCAAGTCATATAAGTATAGACCAGCTCCATCCTGGAAATTGTATCTCCAAGTTAAAATGACAGAGAATAGGTTCTGCTGCTTAGACTTGTGTTACATCACTGCATCTGTGATTTCCAGATTCAATCCAGCCGGTGTGGAGCTCTGTGCAGTGTGAGAACGCATCTCCCTGCATCCATTGCAGCAGTCATCAGCCAGTGAAATTCCTGAGGGTCCTCCAAGTCCAATGCTGAAAATTTGGAGTGGTGGCATGTACAGCTTGCCAAAAGGTCAGTCTTGAGACCGTTCAGGCCACATCCACATGCCGAGTGCTTCCTAAAGCCTCAGGGGCTCTTTACGGCATGACTCTGCAGCACAGCCCGAGTTCCCTGGCTTTAGGAATGATGTGCTCCACTGATTCGTAGCACTAGCGTGATGGACTGAGGTCTCTCAAGGCTTTTGTGTGAGGTAGTGCTGCCTGCTGGCAAATGGTACCATCAGCATGAGTGGAAGATGACAAGCTGGCTTGTGCAGAGAAAGAAGCTAGCCTCAGGATGTTGCAGCTTGTGGTGTTCTCTTCCAAGCTGGGGTTAGATCAGGTGCTTGCAAAGAGATGTTACCTTATCTACACCCAAGGCTTTTAAATTGAATGTAAAGGAACAAACTTTAAAGCAGCACAGGAAAAAGTAAATAAAGCTTTGGTCTAGTCTTAACATCTTACAGCCAAGAGTCTGCCTGTGCCTCTGGGAGTTTGGGAGTGGAAGGTTGGATTTCTCCTGATCTCTCTCCTGTCTTTCCCTCTGTATGCGGACAGACTAACAATTATATGGACCTAGGTGGTTTGAAGCTGCAAGAAGCCAAGTTTTAGCTTTTGGAGTCACAAAGGCATATAGAAAATGAGCTACATGATTCAGGAGGAGTTTCTGTTGCCTGAACACCCTTAACCCCGGCCAAAGAGTTTCAGATCAGTAGCATCTCTGCAGCCTTGAAAACTGTGCCTTTATATGTCCTGAAATTAAATGCTCAAAACATGAGTATAGTCTAAGGTAAACAACACTTTTTATTTTCTATGTGCTCCAAGCATGGCTCCTAAAACTACCATAGCATGGTAAGAGTAAGTGAATTTTCAGTGCAGCCAGCCGTTTGTGTAACTCATGTAGCTGTCCTGAGAAATCCTTGGGGCCCTGGATTGTGCCTGTTGATGTGTGGTAGTTTGCAGAACTGGAAGCTGCTTATAACCTGTGTACTGTGGTCAGACATTCAAAGACATCTAAAAGTTTAACTACCATATTCATCTAAATACCTTTTATTTGGGTTTTCTAAGACTCTAGTCTTGGGGTTTTTTAGCTAAAATAGGTAATTTCTTCTTACTGTTTGCAAAATAATCCCTACAGACACTTTGAATTTAATTTATCTTCATTTTGCATGTCCTTTCAAGATCCTTTCTAAAGAGGGCTTTTGAATATATATATATATATTTATTTATTATTCAGGAGCCTGTGTCCCTACCTGCTAACATGTTTAATATAAATTCACTGTCTGTCCTTGCAGATTACATTATGCAGTCTGGGGTTGATGGACTTTTTAATAAAGTGAATATCGGAGACAGATTTGATAAAAGACATGCCACATCTAATGATGTTTAATGAAAATAAAAGCTTTTGGGTTTGGTGTCCTGCCCATTAACTTAAGTGTGATTATATTTATTGCCTGTCAGGCAGCTCAACACAAGCTCAGTCAGAAAATGAATTTTTAGTGTTACAGTAAAAACAGAAAACAGGATGAATGCTTTGGTTGGGGGACAAACAGGGTTCATGAAGGTCACATTAAATCTATGGAAATACTGCCATGGACTTCAGCAGGGATCAAACTGGGTTGCAAATACTGCCAGGGAAGAAACAAGAATAACAATGCAAATATTTCTGGTTATGGTTGAAGCTGTATAAGATCCTTAGGTTTTCCCTAATGTTCTTTGCCTGTTTCTGGTGGCTCTTTCTGGAGATACTGGAGTATCTGGACATGGCTTGTTCCACTTCTCACGTAGCTTTCCTGGCTGTGATGAAGACCATGGGCTTGGCAGAATACAGTCACAGCTGATGGTGCTCTGTAAGACCAGCAAAAAAAGTAAGATAAGTGAAAGCAATGATACTACAGAGAATGAGAAGACTTTCTTATAAGCTCTAAATGTGTGCTTAAAACTAAGCCTGTATTAAGGTTCAAAGGCATTGGCTCCATTGGAGCCCACGTAACGAGTTTGAGATGGACACCAGTGCAGGCTTTCTGTTACTGGGTCTGCGGTTTAATGCCTGATCAACTTTCCTCCTTGACCTCTGCTTCCCTGTTCCTAATGCAAAACCAGACCCATGTTAGAGAGTTGCTAGAGCTGGTTGGAAAAGCATAAAGGACTTAGGAAATGTAGTTTTTTAAAAAAACTTCTCCATAAAAATATTTAGAGATTTCCAATTGATCTAATGAAGAGTGGTGATTTTGGGAGGAGGAGAGAGGTCAAGTTGTTAGTTTTTTTTTCTTTCCTCCCTTCTCCTTTCTTTCTTTTCTTTGTGTAAAAGAAATAATAAAGCAGAAATAGAGACACCAAGGAAAGGGAAATATAGGAAGCCTGGGAAACTGGGAATAAAACTGCTCTTATTCTCCCTTCAAAATAGAGAAAATCTGCAACAGCTGAAAAATGCCTCAACAATCATGTTGGAAAAAAGGACCATTTTTTCACTGGGTAAAAATCAGTAGCCATATTAATTTCAGAAATACCACAAGATGAAGTAAGTTTTGTCCAGCTGAATATAGTAAGCCAAAGCATACGCATGGGGAAAAGAAGTAAAGAAAACCTCCTGACTATTTCAAGTGTAACAATTATTTCGGTTGCTTCTTGGGTTTAGAACTGATTATAGGTTTTGTTTTTCAGGGAAATCAAATGCGAGATAACTTAGAGTAAGTTCTGTTGAAGGGTTTTTATAAATGTCATGTGCAAAACACAGCCGGTCCCACTGGCCAGATTTCAAAGGCTTGGCTGGAAGAAATAGTAGTTGGCTATAAAGGAGGAATTAACAACTTGAATAATACATGTGATGGAAAGGAATAAGGTTGACTCCAAACCATAGCACTGTTAAAAACATTCCAAAATGAAGATTTCCATGTTATGTTAAATATTTTCCGAATTAATATCTTCTGTACATAGAGATGGCATTAAATACCCAGTGTGCTGTACTTTCATGTGAAGTTCCACATGGTTTATATAGGTGTATTGGTGTCTATAGCAGTTACAGCTGTGCATGTCGCAGTTAACACACGCTGCAGCCTTTTTCTTCACGTACCAAAGTATTTTGTGACTGAACACAGCATTCTATTCACGGTCTACACATATTCATATGTAAATATGAATACATATTCCACACGAGTACATAAAGCACCTTTGAATCTTTCAAACCCTGGGGATGCACAACACTCTCCAGAACAGAGTAATACTTCTAAATAGTAAGAGCAGTACTTCTTGCTCTATTCCACGAGCAGACACAGCAGCAAGGGTCTCTCGGTGTGTTCCAGCCCTTGGGTGAGCTGAGCTGGTACCTGGCAGACAGGTCCCGCTGACTGCAGAGAGGGACCAGGCTTTCCCAGTGGTGCCCAGGAAGGGTAAGAGCCCGTTTCCCAGCTGCGGCGGGGAGCTGGGGACCAGCACAGCAGCCTGCGCAGTGGGGGCTGTCTGCTATCACCCCATTTTGGGCAATACTGTGGTTTGTGGGGAGTCCTGTGCTGTTTCAGGTCAATGATTTGTGTAACACAGTGCATCAGCTTTAAACTGGCTTGTGTGCAGGGTAGACTCCAGAGAGTGGTCAAAGGTTGAATCCTGCACAGGGAGAGGAAAACTTTCTGGAGAATGAACAGGTGTTTGTTTATCTCTTGTGGCTATCAATGTCAGATAGGAAGATGTCAAAATCTTAGATTAGACCTGCTCCAAAATTGGGTGGATTTGCAAAGCAAACTCTGGCTGGAGCGGACGGGATCTGCCCTTAGTGGCAGCTACAGCTCGCTGGAAAATGAGCAATGTTAGCCTTGCCAACTGGGCTTGCTTTCTGCCGAGATTCACAGTGACAGGCCCCGTTGCACCACCCACACTTCACAGCAGGGTCGAGCACCGGCAGCTCTCACTTTACAGAGGAAGGGTGGTCCGAATCCCCAGCTTTTGCAAAACCTCCCACCATCTGCCTTCTACTGCAGTTCCTGAGTTATGGTTTGTATAAATACAGTTTGCTAAACATGTCAAAATTAGTCTGAAGGAAGGATGCTATGCAACTTTGAGACAGTTTCTTCTACTGAGGATAATATCACGACTTTCCTAACAAGACGTGATACATAAACTCAGCAGGCCAACTACTGCCACCTTTTTTCATTCTGAGTAACGCTTACTAGCAGGTTTATTTCTGGTGTATGGATGCAACTGCTGGTCCATGAATTTTTTAAACTAATACTGATGCTTCTATGCTACTCCTGCGTGCCATGGCGTACTCTGCAGATGCTCAGAAGGTGCATATATGTAACTGCCTTCCCCCACCCTTTTCCTTTGGGCATAATTTGACACATATTTCACAAACGTCTATGCTGCTTGGCACATTTTAAATAAGTAATGAGAAGGCACTATTCCTCTGATTGCAGCATTCCTAATGATGGCAGTGATTAAGTAAATTACTCTAACCCCATGTCAGGATGGCTTTTAAGGGAAGGAAATGGTGACATGAATAAGGAATAGGTGTGAAATTAGTAACGTAGTCATTCGAGGGAAACAAAAAACATGATATTGGTATGAATTAGAGCTCTTGCTGGTTTCTGACAGAGGTCTTGTGTTTCTGCTGTGAATAAATTTATGGAGTTTTGGGTCAGGTCTTATCAGTGAGAGAGGGAAGTCTGTCTGCTGGTTTATAATGTCTAGACAGCTGCTGAGATATATTGATAAGTGCACAATTAGATCCCCCTCCCCTTACCCTTTCCTGTGGGCTTTGTCTGCCTTGTGACTTGTGCTGCTCAGACCCACGGTTAGGAAGGAGACTACTTTTGGCATACGGGGTGCTAATCCAGGCCCAGCTGTGGCCGAGAAGCTCCGGTGACACCCTGGAAAGTTTAGCTAACCCGAGTTCCTGGCATGACACACAGACCAGCTGCTGATCACCCCAGAACCTGGAATCCAGCAGTCTTCCTTCCCAGTGCCTGTGGGACAGTGCGTGTTCATTTTACCTCGCCTGTGTTTTGGACAAGAAGGGAGCAATTCTGCTAGGCTATCTAAGGTTCCCTGTCCTCATTTGTAGATCTTTTCCTGCCTGCACTCTGCAGTGGATCATTAATATTTCAGGTTTATTTTCCATTCGGCTACGTGCCTGCAGCACACAGCTGATTCTAGCATGAAAAATTCACAGCAAATTACAGCTATCCGAAGGTCCAGTGATTGCTGGATGAGTCAGGCCCAGGGTCTCACCGCAGTTTCTTCTTCTCCCTGTCCACTTTTTTTGGGTGCTGGGCTGCTGCACCATACTTGGACCTGTGCAGGGATATTTGTTTTCCTTTGCAGGGCTTCAGCATAGGGATTGTCAAAGAAAGATCGATCCCAGCAGACCGACGCATCAGTAGATTGCATGTTGAGAGGTGACGGCGTCAGAAGTTTTTAATATATGCTTTAGTGTTGTTAGGGCAAGTCATTCTTGCTATTACAGCCTAGAAAAGACCAACACAGGCCCCTTTGTGTGGGCTACTATAAATACACAAAGAAGAGAGTGGGGATCCAGAAAGGTACACACTGGTCTCAATGGGCTCAGCCCAAAAATGGGCTTGGGCATCCCCTCTGCAGCCAGTGGAGGCAAGTGAGGGCCTCTGCGTTTTGAGAGGTGAGGCAGGTGGGGAAAGAAGAGCCAGTGTCCTTATTTTGAACGTGCAAAGCTGAAGCACAAGGAACTTAAGGCTGAAATTGAGTTTCCAGGTGAGTGAGCCTAACATGCTGGGTGCGTGGAAGATGCTAAACTCTTCTGAAAAGCCAACCCTTGATTGCAGCTGCTAAATGCCAAGCAATCTGACTACTGGTGTGGGAGTCAGTCCCGTAGCACCATCTGAGAATTGAAGAGGGACTGTTGCCTCAAAATCTGGCTTGAAGCTACATGAGCAATGTCACCTAGGCAGTGGGAAGTTCCTTGCTGTTCTCAGGTGTGTGTGTCAGGAGCAGAGAATGGAGAAGGGTGGACTTGTAACAGAGTTAGATGCCTGCAGCAAAGCATGTAGGTACTTAGTCGGTGTCTCTGAAAGGGGTGAATCACGTTCATCTGTTTCAGTACCTGGGCTGGGAGACTACGCTATATTTTTGTTGTTGTTGTTTTGTCCTCTGTTAAGTCACGACATGGGTTTTCTGCTGTTGTGAAGCAGCACAGAATGGAGCTGGGTAGAAGGGATTTTTGGGTGAGCTAATTCATAAAACATGTTTAGCAATTCACTGCAGCACTTTAACGGGATGTACCCACGGATGGGATTCAGGGACATGTCTCTTGGTGGTAGCTGCAAAAAGTAACATGGAAAATACATTACTCCAGTGCGCTTAAGGACATGAAAAAATAGATTCAGTGTATGGCAGAGAACTGCTCATTTATCTCTCCATGCATGAACAGCAGATGTAAGAGAGAGATCTTCTCTGTATCTGCAGTCCAGAATAAGCACACCTGAGCTCTGTCCTCACCTGTACTGAGGCTTGCTAGAAAAGTTCTCCAGTCTTTCACAATGGTCTTTGACTGCTGAAGAGGGATGCCTCTATTTCTGA